>NC_134358.1:577898802-578041856 GCF_048569485.1 Anomaloglossus baeobatrachus
CAGAGGGAGTAATATGGTTGGAGTGTAAACCCAGTGATCTGGGAGCATGTACAGATTACCCGGGCGGACTTCAAGCCATTTGATGAGGCTTCTAGAGATGTGGAAGGGTTCTTCAAGGACGTTTAACAGCAGTGTGCCATGATGGAGGTGCCCCACTCTGGCTGGATGCGTTTGTTAGTGGGATTCCTGAACGGAGGCATGGCGGAAACTTATTGCACCAGAAATACGGGAATGGGTCAGAGAGAACACGCCGTGCACCTTGGATAGAGCTGCACCCCTGGCTGATGAGGCCCTTACTATCCGACCGCAATGAAAGGGGCTTCCGGACAATAAGCCACAGCCTGCTCCTGCGCTCTAGCCCTCTATAGTTATATCTGTCCCTCCAACCAGCCGCAGACCGATGACAACCACGGCTCACAATTCTGGGCCCCAACAGTTCCAATCACACCCAGTGGGAATCACAGAGAGGAGATGTTAAGGGAGCGGACAACCTGGGCACCTGTAATCCAGTTGTCCGGCAATGACTCGGAGAGACCCCCACGCACCTCCACCTCGTCCACTGCATTTTGTGCATTTCATCTCACCTGAGGAAGAGGTACAACCACCTCCACTGGAGAGTACCGCTGACCCCTGCACCGTAGATGCCCCTGTTGGAGTGTACCGCTGACCCCTGCACCATAGATGCCCCTGTTGGAGTGTACTGCTGACCCCTGCACCATAGATGCCCCTGTTGGAGTGTATGGCCTCCGGCCTCTGTCACCAGGTTCTCCTACTGCCTTCTCCAGAATGCACATTGGAAGGAGTACGACACAGAGGAGATGTTATCGATGTGGGCAGCCGGGGCATTTGCAAGACACTTGCCCTGCTGGTCGATTGAGGAATGACCTTGCACCAAATCGACCTGTTAATTCTCTACAGCCAAATACAAGGGGGGAAGAGTTCTCACCCCTTCAAATTGACTTGCCTAATGACTCAGACACTCGTGGTCAGCCACTAGGGGTTTATGGGGTGCGAGCCACAGCCCCGAGTTCCTCTTACCATCAAAGTAAGCATTTACAATAGGTTGTGCTGGATGGACAGAGAGTCATTGGATTTTGTGACTCCGGGGCATTTCTCACAATAGCTGATCCCCGAGTGGTTCGGCCAGAGGCGATGCATCATGGACCAGGGATGGTTATTGAATTGGCTGGAGGACAAAGGAAGAATATCTCAAAGGCGACTGTAGATCTGGACTTTGGCTTTGGGGTAAAGCAATGTGTGGTTGGGGTGATGAGCGGCTGCCTGCAGATATTCTCCTAGGAAATGATGTGGGAGATCTACAATGCCGATTTGTGGGTGCAGGAAACACAGTTTGAGTGAAGGAGGACACAAAGGGAAGCTTATCCTTCCAACCCTACCGCTGTACAAGGGACTATCCACAGCTGAGCAACATGGACTTAACCCTTTCACGACCGGCCGATTTTTCGCTTTCCGTTTTTTTTTTTTGCCATTCTTTTTCTGAAAGACGTAACTTTTTTATTTTTCAGTCAATATGGTCATGTGAGGGCTCATTTTTTGTGGAACGAGCTGTACTTTTAAATGAAACCATCAGTTTTACCATATTGTGTACTAGAAAATGGCAAAAAAATTCCAAATGCTGAAAAATTGCAAAAAAAGTGCGATAGCACTATGGTTTTTGAGATATTTTATTCACTGTGTTCACTATATGGTAAAACTGATGTGTGGGTGTGATGCCTCAGGTCAGTGCGAGTTCGTAGACACCAAACATGTATAGGTTTACTTTTATATAAGGGGTTAAAAAAAAATCGGAAGTTTGTCCGAAAAAAGTGGCGCACGTTTTACGCCATATTCCGTGACCCGTAGCGTTCTCATTTTTCGGGATCTTAGGCTCAATGACGGCTTATTTTTTGCGTCTCGAGCTGACGTTTTTAACGGTACCATTTTTGCGCAGATGCTACGTTTTGATCGCCTCTTATTGCATTTTGCGCAAAAGTTGTGGCGACAAAAAAACGTCGTTTTGGCGTTTGGAATTTTTTTGCCGCTACGCCGTTTACTGATCAGATTAATTGATTTTATATTTTGATAGATCGGGCGTTTCTGAACGCGGCGATACCAAATGTGTGTATATTTTTTATTTTTTTAACCCTTTAATTTTCAATGGGGCGAATGGGGGGTGATTTGAACTTTTAGGTTTTTTTGTTTTTTTTTAATTTTTTAAAACTTATTTTTTTACTTTTTTTTTTTATTTTACTAGTCCCCCTAGGGGGCTATTGCGATCAGCATTCCGATCGCTCTGCAGTATCTGCTGATCACAGCTGGAAGGCTGTAAACAGCAGATACGCTGTCTTTCTCTTTTGCTGTGCCCCGGGCACAGCGAAAGTGAAACCAATTCATGTGTAGTACAGGAGTCATCACATGACCCTGTACTACCATGACAACTATCGGGAGTCACGTGATCGCGTCACGTGACTTCCGGTTTCGGCGGTAAGTAAAACTTTACCGCGATTGCGCTTATAATGGCGCTGTCATGTATTGACAGCGCCATTATAAGGGGTTAATCGGCACGAGCAGATAACGATTCTGCTCGTGCCTAGCAGGCACACATCTCAGCTGTGAAAATCAGCTGAGATGTGTGCCGATCGCGGCATGCTGCCGCCGGTGGACCGCGGGCAGTAAGATTATGTCATTTAGGACGTAATTTTACGGCCCGCGGTCGTTAAGGGGTTAAGTGAGGTGGCCAGAGGTCTGGTTGGGGTTGAGGGAGAGGTTGTGATGGTGTAATATTGGGGGTTGTATATAATTTTGTGTAGGTTCGTATTTTAGGCGTGCTGTTTTTTCCATTCTGTGTATTCCTTGTGTGTACATTGTACTATTTGCAGGTTAATCACCCCTTGCCGGGCTTTTGTCCCTAAGTCTGGGGGAGGGGGCCTGGGATCCACCCAAACTCTCGGCTTATGTGGGGGATTATTTAGTCTGGCTGAGAACTTCAAGAGAGAAGCAGGAAGATGTATCCTCTGTGGGAGAGGCGGAGGCTCCTCAGAGAGACCTGGATATTTATTGCTTACTGGACTACAGAATATCTGTGTTTCTGGACCTTTTTACTCTCTGTGTGGTGGATAATTTGATGGACCGTCTGATTTTGCTTGGAATAAATGTTTTTTGGATTACTGACTCATCTCTTGCTGGAGAAGGACCCCGTGACAGAGTCCATCATACTGTACTGGGGATGTGAGGGGAAAATCATACTGTATTGGGGATATGAGGGGGAGTAATATACTGTACCGGGGATATGAGAAGCATCATACTGTACTGGGGATGTGAGGGGGAACATCATACTGTACTGGGGATGTGAGGAGGAGCATCATACTGTACTGGGGATATGAGAAGCATCATACTGTACTGGGGATGTGAGGGGGAACATCATACTGTACTGGGGATGTGAGGGGGAACATCATACTGTACTGGGGATGTGAGGGGGAACATCATACTGTATTGGGGATGTGAGGGGGAACATCATACTGTACTGGGGATATGAGAAGCATCATACTGTACTGGGGATGTGAGGGGAACATCATACTGTATTGGGGATGTGAGGGGGAACATCATACTGTACTGGGGATGTGAGGGGGAACATCATACTGTACTGGGGATGTGAGGAGGAACATCATACTGTACTGGGGATATGAGGGGGAACATCATACTGTACTGGGGATGTGAGGGGGAACATCATACTGTACTGGGGATGTGAGGGGGAATATCATACTGTACTGGGGATGTGAGGGGGAACATCATACTGTACTGGGGATGTGAGGGGGAACATCATACTGTACTGGGGATGTGAGGGGAACATCATACTGTACTGGGGATGTGAGGGGAACATCATACTGTACTGGGGATATGAGGGGGAACATCATACTGTACTGGGGATGTGAGGGGGAACATCATACTGTACTGGGGATGTGAGGGGGAACATCATACTGTACTGGGGATGTGAGGGGGAACATCATACTGTACTGGGGATGTGAGGAGGAGCATCATACTGTACTGGGGATGTGAGGGGGAACATCATACTGTATTGGGGATGTGAGGGGGAACATCATACTGTACTGGGGATGTGAGGGGGAACATCATACTGTACTGGGGATGTGAGGGGGAACATCATACTGTACTGGGGATATGAGGGGGAACATCATACTGTACTGGGGATGTGAGGGGGAACATCATACTGTATTGGGGATGTGAGGGGGAACATCATACTGTACTGGGGATGTGAGGGGGAACATCATACTGTACTGGGGATGTGAGGGGGAACATCATACTGTACTGGGGATATGAGGGGGAACATCATACTGTACTGGGGATGTGAGGGGATCATCATACTGTATTGGGGATGTGAGGGGGAACATCATACTGTACTGGGGATGTGAGGGGGAACATCATACTGTATTGGGGATGTGAGGGGGAACATCATACTGTACTGGGGATGTGAGGGGGAACATCATACTGTATTGGGGATGTGAGGGGGAACATCATACTGTACTGGGGATATGAGGGGGAACATCATACTGTATTGGGGATGTGAGGGGGAACATCATACTGTACTGGGGATGTGAGAAGCATCATACTGTACTGGGGATGTGAGGGGGAACATCATACTGTATTGGGGATGTGAGGGGGAACATCATACTGTACTGGGGATATGAGAAGCATCATACTGTACTGGGGATGTGAGGGGGAACATCATACTGTATTGGGGATGTGAGGGGGAACATCATACTGTACCGGGGATATGAGAAGCATCATACTGTACTGGGGATGTGAGGGGGAACATCATACTGTATTGGGGATGTGAGGGGGAACATCATACTGTACTGGGGATGTGAGGGGGAACATCATACTGTACTGGGGATGTGAGGGGGAACATCATACTGTACTGGGGATATGAGGGGGAACATCATACTGTACTGGGGATGTGAGGGGGAACATCATACTGTATTGGGGATGTGAGGGGGAACATCATACTGTACTGGGGATGTGAGGGGGAACATCATACTGTATTGGGGATGTGAGGGGGAACATCATACTGTACTGGGGATGTGAGGGGGAACATCATACTGTACTGGGGATGTGAGGGGGAACATCATACTGTACTGGGGATATGAGGGGGAACATCATACTGTATTGGGGATGTGAGGGGGAACATCATACTGTACTGGGGATGTGAGGGGGAACATCATACTGTACTGGGGATGTGAGGGGGAACACATACTGTACTGGGGATGTAAGGAGGAACATCATACTGTACTGGGGATGTGAGGGGGAACACATACTGTACTGGGGCTGTGAGGGGAACATTATACTGTACTGGGGATGTGAGGGGAACATCATACTGTACTGGGGATGTGAGGGGGAACACATACTGTACTGGGGATGTGAGGAAGAACATCATACTGTACTGGGGATGTGAGGGGAACATCATACTGTACTGGGGATGTGAGGGGGAACATTATACTGTACTGGGGCTGTGAGGGGGAACATCATACTGTATTGGGGATGTGAGGGGACAATCATACTGTACTGGGGATGTGAGGGGACCATCATACTGTACTGGGGATGTGAGGCGGAACATCATACTGTACTGGGGATGTGAGGGGGAACATTATACTGTACTGGGGATGTGAGGGGGAACATCATACTGTATTGGGGATATGAGGGGAACATCATACTGTACTGGGGATGTGAGGGGGAACATCATACTGTACTGGGGATGTAAGGAGGAACATCATACTGTACTGGGGATGTAAGGAGGAACATCATACTGTACTGGGGATGTGAAGGGGAACATCATACTGTACTGGGGATGTGAGGGGGAACATCATACTGTACTGGGGATGTGAGGGGGAACATCATACTGTACTGGGGATGTGAGGGGAACATTATACTGTACTGGGGATGTGAGGAGGAACATCATACTGTACTGGGGATGTGAGGGGAACATCATACTGTACTGGGGATGTGAGGGGAACATCATACTGTACTGGGGATGTGAGGGGGAACATCATACTGTACTGGGGATGTGAGGGGGAACATCATACTGTACTGGGGATGTGAGGAGGAACATCATACTGTACTGGGGATGTGAGGGGGAACATCATACTGTACTGGGGATGTGAGGGGAACATTATACTGTACTGGGGATGTGAGGAGGAACATCATACTGTACTGGGGATGTGAGGGGAACATCATACTGTACTGGGGATGTGAGGGGAACATCATACTGTACTGGGGATGTCAGGGGGAACATCATACTGTACTGGGGATGTGAGGGGACCATCATACTGTACTGGGGATGTGAGGGGAAAATCATACTGTATTGGGGATATGAGGGGGAGTAATATACTGTACCGGGGATATGAGGGGGAACATCATACTGTACTGGGGATGTGAGGGGAACATTATACTGTACTGGGGATGTGAGGAGGAACATCATACTGTACTGGGGATGTGAGGGGAACATTATACTGTACTGGGGATGTGAGGAGGAACATCATACTGTACTGGGGATGTGAGGGGAACATCATACTGTACTGGGGATGTGAGGGGAACATCATACTGTACTGGGGATGTGAGGGGGAACATCATACTGTACTGGGGATGTGAGGGGAACATCATACTGTACTGGGGATGTAAGGAGAAACATCATACTGTACTGGGGATGTGAGGGGGAACACATACTGTACTGGGGCTGTGAGGGGAACATTATACTGTACTGGGAATGTGAGGGGAACATCATACTGTACTGGGGATGTGAGGGGGAACACATACTGTACTGGGGATGTGAGGGGGAACATTATACTGTACTGGGAATGTGAGGGGAACATCATACTGTACTGGGGATGTGAGGGGAACATCATACTGTACTGGGGATGTGAGGAGGAACATCATACTGTACTGTGGATGTGAGGAGGAACATCATACTGTACTGGGGATGTGAGGGGGAACATCATACTGTACTGGGGATGTGAGGGGAACATCATACTGTACTGGGGATGTGAGGGGAACATCATACTGTACTGGGGATGTGAGGGGAACATCATACTGTACTGGGGATGTGAGGGGAACATTATACTGTACTGGGGATGTGAGGGGAACATTATACTGTACTGGGGATGTGAGGGGAACATCATACTGTACTGGGGATGTGAGGGGGAACATTATACTGTACTGGGGATGTGAGGGGACCATCATACTGTATTGGGGATGTGAGGAAAACATTATACTGTACCGGGGATATGAGAAGCATCATACTGTACTGGGGATGTGAGAGGAACATCATACTGTACTGGGGATGTGAGGGGAACATCATACTGTACTGTGGATGTGAGGAGGAACATCATACTGTACTGGGGATGTGAGGGGGAACATCATACTGTACTGGGGATGTGAGGGGAACATCATACTGTACTGGAGATGTGAGGGGGAACATTATACTGTACTGGGGATGTGAGGGGACCATCATACTGTATTGGGGATGTGAGGAAAACATTATACTGTACCGGGGATATGAGAAGCATCATACTGTACTGGGGATGTGAGAGGAACATTATACTGTACTGGGGATGTGAGGGGGAACATCATACTGTACTGGGGATGTGAGGGGGAACATTATACTGTACTGGAGATGTGAGGAGGAACATCATACTGTACTGGGGATGTGAGGGGGAACATCATACTGTACTGGGGATGTGAGGGGGAACACATACTGTACTGGGGCTGTGAGGGGAACATCATACTGTACTGGGGATGTGAGGGGGAACACATACTGTACTGGGGATGTGAGGGGACCATCATACTGTACTGGGGATGTGAGGAGGAACATCATACTGTACTGGGGATGTGAGGGGGAACACATACTGTACTGGGGCTGTGAGGGGAACATTATACTGTACTGGGGATGTGAGGGGAACATCATACTGTACTGGGGCTGTGAGGGGAACATTATACTGTACTGGGGCTGTGAGGAGGAACATCATACTGTACTGGGGATGTGAGGGGGAACACATACTGTACTGGGGCTGTGAGGGGAACATTATACTGTACTGGGGCTGTGAGGGGAACATCATACTGTACTGGGGATGTGAGGAGGAACATCATACTGTACTGGGGATGTGAGGGGGAACACATACTGTACTGGGGCTGTGAGGGGAACATCATACTGTACTGGGGATGTGAGGGGGAACACATACTGTACTGGGGATGTGAGGGGACCATCATACTGTACTGGGGATGTGAGGAGGAACATCATACTGTACTGGGGATGTGAGGGGGAACACATACTGTACTGGGGCTGTGAGGGGAACATTATACTGTACTGGGGATGTGAGGGGAACATCATACTGTACTGGGGCTGTGAGGAGGAACATCATACTGTACTGGGGATGTGAGGGGGAACACATACTGTACTGGGGCTGTGAGGGGAACATTATACTGTACTGGGGCTGTGAGGGGAACATCATACTGTATTGGGGATGTGAGGGGAACATCATACTGTACTGGGGATGTGAGGGGGAACACATACTGTACTGGGGATGTGAGGGGACCATCATACTGTACTGGGGATGTGAGGAGGAACATCATACTGTACTGGGGATGTGAGGGGGAACACATACTGTACTGGGGCTGTGAGGGGAACATTATACTGTACTGGGGATGTGAGGGGAACATCATACTGTACTGGGGATGTAAGGGGGAACATCATACTGTACTGGGGATGTAAGGGGGAACATCATACTGTACTGGGGATGTAAGGGGGAACATCATACTGTACTGGGGATGTGAGGGGAACATTATACTGTACTGGGGATGTGTCGCCCTGGGCAAGCCAGGGGACACAGGACACAACACCACCACACCCCACACTCCAGGTAGGCACATCTGCTAACCAGAAACCCTTGTTGCCTCCCTCCAAGAGTCTGTTGATGCACACCAGGGGGTGGGCCAGGCGGTTGGCTCCGCCCACCAAGGAGCTCACAACTCTGGAGGCAGGAAGTAACCAGGCAGTCAGCTCAGGGAAGAGCTTGAGTCTAGTCAGGGAGGAGGAAGTGGAAGGAGTGAGGAGTAGCCCAGGCAGGGGCTAGAGTAAACAACAAGAAGTGAAAGTAAGGAAAGGAAAGTGGAAAAGGAGGAAAGCAAGAAGTGGAGAGAGCGCAGAGAGTGCGCAGAGCCTGAGAGCCCAGCTGTGTGTAGGGCTAGAACAGCAAGGTCAGCGACGGCGGTGACTGTCCGGAGGGGGACCGTTTGGAAGTTCCTGGAAGGACCCCGTTGGCTGTGTGCCCGGTGGTCTGGAGCAGTGTTCCGAAGGACAGTCAGCACCAGGGCAGGGGCCTCTCGGACCCCGGCAAGGCTAGGAGTCGCCCAATTTGCCGAATCCGTCAGTGAAGGGGACGTAGATCCCCCAGCAACAAAGTCCCGATTGACGGCAACAGCCCGACCATTACCGGGGAGACACCGCCACCGCCAAGGCACCAGTTTCCCCAGGGCCAGCGCCTGCGGGCAAAGTGTAGAGCTCCTCCGGCCCAGATTGCAGTCGGGGAGCGGGTAACCGGAGGGAATCCACCGCTACCATCAGTCAAACAGGTGCAAGGAAGAGAGACGTCACCGTCACCTACCGGGAGTGCAGGTGCAACCGTCTGTGGGACCGTCCTACCAGCCGTTGGTTTACCGTACAAACTGTGTCCGTGTCTCAGGCTGAGTGAGTACCACAGTGCCGCAAGGCACAGCGCTGCCCCCGCGTCCCTGCGCCCTCCAGGCCCTACACTTCACATCTCTTCACCGGGCCCCGGGATCACCAACCCCTACCCACGGAGGGGCAACACAACACCTGGCTGCTCCCATCACCATCCCCGGGACCCCCACACTGAGCAGCGGTGGTGCCATCACCACAACCGTGGGTGGCGTCACGAACTATAATCCCAACAAACACCCCCCTTTTCACTCACGGGCGAGGAGTGTCGCTCGAGACACCCCGGGATCCGGCCCGCAGCTCGAGCCACCAGGAGCAACTGCCGGACCCGAGCAGAAGGGGTGAGCGCGGTGTGCTGACACCCTCCTCCCCGCCCGCGACAACTTGGCGTCACGAACAGGATCTTACCGCTCTGCCGTCTGGTAGAGGTGCGCCTTGTTACCGCCGGAGGTATCCGGCAGAAAAATTTCAGAAGCCGCCATCTTTGGCGCGAAAAGTTCCCGCTCGAGCGTCTTCTCGAGCAGTAGAGGCGCGAAGGCCAAAACTCCGCCCCGAGAGAGGAGGGGCCGGAAAGAGCTAAGGGGGACGCGATGGCGGCCGGCCGCATGTAGCTGCGGCTATACAAGCAGGGACGCCAGGACTCTGCAGACTGATTAGGTTCCTGGAAAAACCTTGTTACCAAGATGCAAGATCCTACCCGCAACGAGGAAGCCCCCGCGCCCGGCACGGTGACGTGGTTGAGGGACCGGACCGTCCCGCTGAGTAACCGTCTGCAGGCCCAGATGCAACTCCTCCTGGAGGAGTGGGAGACCGACATGGCGGACGTGGTGGCTGCTATGTGGAGACGCGAGGCAGAAGAGGATTTGGAGGAGCGGGTAAGTGACCCACGCCCCTGTATTCCTGAAGGATCGGCCGCTGCGGCTGAGGGGCCCGGCCGGCTCCCGCTCACCCTGCCTCTCTCCCCGCTACCCGCGATGGTGGCTGCCGCCCCGCCACTAGGCCCGCTACCTGCCCAACCGGTAGCGATACCCTGCCCGGCCGCTCCGGCGGACCAGCCGGCTGCAGACGTCCAGGACGGCCCTGAAATGCACCAAGGGGAACCGCTAGAACCACGGCCCCTTAACAGCGTGGTGCCTGAAGTCCCAGTAGAGACTGTGCCAGACCCTGAGCCCGGGACCGTGGCTTGGATGAAGGCCCGGGTGATACAATTCCACCAACGACAGCAGGATCAGATCTTTCGGATGCTGGAGCAGTGGACCAACGTGGTGGAGGAGCTGATTACAACTGTCCCGATGGGCGAAAGGGGAATAGATGTAGCAGAACCGACTGGTGACCCACGTCCCTATGTCCTCCCAGGACCGGCCGCTGCGGCTGAGGGGCCCGGCCTAGTCTCGGCCTATGCATCGCCCTTGCCGTCACTGATGGGGCGCCTCAACATAAGCTCATCTACTCTACTGTTCCATGCTACTGCAGATGGGGATGAAGTGTTGGATGCTGGAGACCAGGAGGCTGCGGCAGCTGGCGGCAACCCGCCTGACGCAGAAATAAGAAATGACGACTCCTGCCCCAGCTCCGGGCCCGCTGTTGCGGCTGAAGGAGCAATTGAGCGTTCCCGCTATGTGGGGGACCCTGTGGTTTATCATACTCCGCGTACCGGTGGAAATGGGTACCGGGTACCTCTGTCGCAGCAGGCATGTCAGTGCATGTTTGAGGTGCTGGTAGCAGAGGATGGGTCCACCTTAGTAGAGGAACTGGAGTAGGGCAATGGAGGCCCGCAGCACCGTCCCCGTTGGGACCACCTGTTTGTTTGAAAAAGTTTTGAAAGTTCTGCAATGATAAGTGAAAATGAAAATTACCGAGTGTTCACCTGATTTTGTGTGATAAGCAACCGGCTGGAGCCGGCACCGTTGTCCCCGTGGGGACCGTTTAAAATGCATGGGAACTAGCCATGGACAAGCCCGTGAACTCTGCAGGGCAACCACAAACGTTAGTGGCTTGTAAATATGTTGGGTACCGTTACCGTTTCCGCAATGCCGCCTCCGGAGAGGCAGGTTGGAGGGAGGGCCCTGAGCAGAGCAGGCCAGGGCCCAGCCACCAAAGGAACCGGTGGCCACCCTCTGGAGGGGAAGGACAGATCCCGCTCGGGTACCGTGTGCTGGACTGTGGGTCAAGGGGTGCTGCCTGGGTTTTAGGGGCAGCATCAGGGCCAGGTTACTTGGGTGGGAGAGAGCGGAAACCGTAACCGTACACCGTTGAAACGTTTAAAGTAATATGTGCCTCCCGTCTTGGGAAGAGTTTATTAAAAATGTTATGCATGTTTGTTTAACCCTGTTATCCCCTTTTTACAGAAAAATAAAACCGGTGTAGGACGGCAGCCCGCGGACGGTCTGCATTTTGCTAAGGGGGAATGTGTCGCCCTGGGCAAGCCAGAGGACACAGGACACAACACCACCACACCCCACACTCCAGGTAGGCACACCTGCTAACCAGAAACCCTTGTTGCCTCCCTCCAAGAGTCTGTTGATGCACACCAGGGGGTGGGCCAGGCGGTTGGCTCCGCCCACCAAGGAGCTCACAACTCTGGAGGCAGGAAGTAACCAGGCAGTCAGCTCAGGGAAGAGCTTGAGTCTAGTCAGGGAGGAGGAAGTGGAAGGAGTGAGGAGTAGCCCAGGCAGGGGCTAGAGTAAACAACAAGAAGTGAAAGTAAGGAAAGGAAAGTGGAAAAGGAGGAAAGCAAGAAGTGGAGAGAGCGCAGAGAGTGCGCAGAGCCTGAGAGCCCAGCTGTGTGTAGGGCTAGAACAGCAAGGTCAGCGACGGCGGTGACTGTCCGGAGGGGGACCGTTTGGAAGTTCCTGGAAGGACCCCGTTGGCTGTGTGCCCGGTGGTCTGGAGCAGTGTTCCGAAGGACAGTCAGCACCAGGGCAGGGGCCTCTCGGACCCCGGCAAGGCTAGGAGTCGCCCAATTTGCCGAATCCGTCAGTGAAGGGGACGTAGATCCCCCAGCAACAAAGTCCCGATTGACGGCAACAGCCCGACCATTACCGGGGAGACACCGCCACCGCCAAGGCACCAGTTTCCCCAGGGCCAGCGCCTGCGGGCAAAGTGTAGAGCTCCTCCGGCCCAGATTGCAGTCGGGGAGCGGGTAACCGGAGGGAATCCACCGCTACCATCAGTCAAACAGGTGCAAGGAAGAGAGACGTCACCGTCACCTACCGGGAGTGCAGGTGCAACCGTCTGTGGGACCGTCCTACCAGCCGTTGGTTTACCGTACAAACTGTGTCCGTGTCTCAGGCTGAGTGAGTACCACAGTGCCGCAAGGCACAGCGCTGCCCCCGCGTCCCTGCGCCCTCCAGGCCCTACACTTCACATCTCTTCACCGGGCCCCGGGATCACCAACCCCTACCCACGGAGGGGCAACACAACACCTGGCTGCTCCCATCACCATCCCCGGGACCCCCACACTGAGCAGCGGTGGTGCCATCACCACAACCGTGGGTGGCGTCACGAACTATAATCCCAACAAACACCCCCCTTTTCACTCACGGGCGAGGAGTGTCGCTCGAGACACCCCGGGATCCGGCCCGCAGCTCGAGCCACCAGGAGCAACTGCCGGACCCGAGCAGAAGGGGTGAGCGCGGTGTGCTGACACCCTCCTCCCCGCCCGCGACAGGGATGTGAGGGGAACATCATACTGTACTGGGGATGTGAGGGGAACATTATACTGTACTGGGGATGTGAGGGGACCATCATACTGTACTGGGGATGTGAGGGGAACATCATACTGTATTGGGGATGTGAGGGGACCATCATACTGTACTGGGGATGTGAGGGGGAACATCATACTGTACTGGGGATGTGAGGGGAACATTATACTGTACTGGGGATGTGAGGGGGAACATCATACTGTACTGGGGCTGTGAGGGGGAACATCATACTGTACTGGGGCTGTGAGGGGAACATTATACTGTACTGGGGCTGTGAGGGGGAACATCATACTGTACTGGGGATGTGAGGGGGAACATCATACTGTACTGGGGCTGTGAGGGGAACATTATACTGTACTGTGGATGTGAGGGGGAACATCATACTGTACTGGGGCTGTGAGGGGACTATCATACTGTACTGGGGATGTGAGGGGGAACATCATACTGTACTGGGGATGTGAGGGGAACATCATACTGTACTGGGGATGTGAGGTGACCATCATACTGTATTGGGGATGTGAGGGGGAACATCATACTGTATTGGGGATGTGAGGGGAACATCATACTGTATTGGGGATGTGAGGGGAACATCATACTGTACTGGGGATGTGAGGGGGAACATCATACTGTACTGGGGATGTGAGGAGGAGCATCATACTGTACTGGGGCTGTGAGGGGAACATTATACTGTACTGGGAATGTGAGGGGACCATCATACTGTACTGGGGATGTGAGGGCGACCATCATACTGTACTGGGGATGTGAGGGGAACATCATACTGTACTGGGGATGTGAGGGGGAACATCATACTGTACTGGGGATGTGAGGAGGAACATCATACTGTACTGGGGATGTGAGGGGGAACATCATACTGTACTGGGGCTGTGAGGGGACCATCATACTGTACTGGGGATGTGAGGAGGAACATCATACTGTACTGGGGATGTGAGGAGGAACATCATACTGTACTGGGGATGTGAGGGGGAACATCATACTGTACTGGGGATGTGAGGGGAACATCATACTGTACTGGGGATGTGAGGGGACCATCATACTGTACTGGGGATGTGAGGAGGAACATCATACTGTACTGGGGCTGTGAGGGGACCATCATACTGTACTGGGGATGTGAGGGGGAACATCATACTGTACTGGGGATTTGAGGGGAACATCATACTGTACTGGGGATGTGAGGGGGCCATCATACTGTATTGGGGATGTGAGGAGGAACATCATACTGTACTGGGGATGTGAGGGGGCCATCATACTGTATTGGGGATGTGAGGAGGAACATCATACTGTACTGGGGATGTGAGGGGGAACATCATACTGTACTGGGGCTGTGAGGGGACCATCATACTGTACTGGGGATGTGAGGGGGAACATCATACTGTACTGGGGATGTGAGGGGAACATTATACTGTATTGGGGATGTGAGGGGAACATCATACTGTACTGGGGATGTGAGGGGACCATCATACTGTACTGGGGATGTGAGGAGGAACATCATACTGTACTGGGGATGTGAGGGAAACATCATACTGTATTGGGGATGTGAGGGGAACATCATACTGTATTGGGGATGTGAGGGAAACATCATACTGTATTGGGGATGTGAGGGGAACATCATACTGTATTGGGGATGTGAGGAGGAGTATCATACTGTATTGGGAATGTGAGGGGGGCCATCATACTGTATTGGGGATGTGAGGACCATCATACTGTATTGGGGATGTGAGGACCATCATAGTGTATTGAGGATGTGAGGAGGAGCATTATAATGTACTGGGGATATGAGGAGGAGCATTATACTGTACTGGGGATGTCAGGGGGAACATCATACTGTATTGGGGATGTGAGGATGACCATCATACTGTATTGGGGATGTGAGGGGGAACATCATACTGTATTGGGGATATGAGGAGGAGCATCATACTGTATTGGGGATGTGAGGAGGAACATTATAATGTACTGGGGATGTCAGGGGGAACATCATACTGTATTGGGGATGTGAGGATGACCATCATACTGTATTGGGGATGTGAGGAGGAACATTATACTGTACTGGGGATGTCAGGGGGAACATCATACTGTATTGGGGATGTGAGGGGACCATCATAGTGTATTGGGGATGTGAGGGGGAACATCATACTGTATTGGGGATGTGAGGGGACCATCATACTGTATTGGGGATGTGAGGGGACCATCATACTGTATTGGGGATGTGAGGGGACCATCAGTTTATTGGGGATGAGAGGACCATCATACTGTATTAGGAATGTGGAAGGGACCATCATACTGTACTGGGGATGTGAGGGGACCATCATACTGTATTGGGGATATGAGGAGGAGCATCATACTGTATTGGGGATGTGAGGGGAACATCATAGTGTATTGGGGATGTGAGGAGGAGCATTATAATGTACTGGGGATGTGAGGGGACCATCATACTGTATTGGGGATGTGAGGGGAACATCATACTGTATTGGGGATGTGAGGGGAACATCATACTGTATTGGGGATGTGAGGAGACCATCATACTGTATTAGGAATGTGGAGGGGACCATCATACTGTACTGGGGATGTGAGGAGGAGCATCATACTGTATTGGGGATGTGAGGGGATCATCATAGTGTATTGGGGATATGAGGGGGAGCATCATACTGTATTAGGGATGTGAGGAGGAGCATTATAATGTACTGGGGATGTGAGGAGGAGCATCATACTGTACTGGGGATGTGAGGGGGAACATCATACTGTATTGGGGATGTGAGGGGGAACATCATAGTGTATTGGGGATGTGAGGAGGAGCATTATAATGTACTGGGGATGTGAGGGGACCATCATACTGTATTGGGGATGTGAGGGGAACATCATACTGTATTGGGGATGTGAGGGGGAACATCATACTGTATTGGGGATGTGAGGAGACCATCATACTGTATTAGGAATGTGGAGGGGACCATCATACTGTACTGGGGATGTGAGGAGGAGCATCATACTGTACTGGGGATGTGAGGGGGAACATCATACTGTATTGGGGATGTGAGGAGACCATCATACTGTATTAGGAATGTGGAGGGGACCATCATACTGTACTGGGGATGTGAGGAGGAGCATCATACTGTACTGGGGATGTGAGGGGGAACATCATACTGTATTGGGGATGTGAGGGGGAATATCATACTGTACTGGGGATGTGAGGGGAACATCATACTGTACTGGGGATGTGAGGGGGAACATCATACTGTACTGGGGATGTGAGGGGGAACATCATACTGTACTGGGGATGTGAGGGGGAACATCATACTGTACTGGGGATGTGAGGGGACCATCATACTGTACTGGGGATGTGAGGGGGAACATCATACTGTACTGGGGATGTGAGGGGACCATCATACTGTACTGGGGATGTGAGGGGAACATCATACTGTACTGGGGATGTGAGGAGGAACATCATACTGTACTGGGGATGTGAGGGGGAACATCATACTGTACTGGGGCTGTGAGGGGACCATCATACTGTACTGGGAATGTGAGGAGGAACATCATACTGTACTGGGGATGTGAGGGGGAACATCATACTGTACTGGGGATGTGAGGGGAACATTATACTGTATTGGAGATGTGAGGGGAACATCATACTGTACTGGGGATGTGAGGGGACCATCATACTGTACTGGGGATGTGAGGGGGAACATCATACTGTACTGGGGATGTGAGGGGGAACATCATACTGTACTGGGGATGTGAGGGGACCATCATACTGTATTGGGGATGTGAGGGGAACATCATACTGTATTGGGGATGTGAGGGGAACATCATACTGTACTGGGGATATGAGGAGGAACATCATACTGTACTGGGGATATGAGGAGGAACATCATACTGTACTGGGGATATGAGGAGGAACATCATACTGTATTGGGGATGTGAGGGGGAGCATCATACTGTATTGGGGATATGAGGAGGAGCATCATACTGTATTGGGGATGTGAGGAGGAGCATCATACTGTATTGGGGATATGAGGAGGACCATCATACTGTATTGGGGATATGAGGAGGACCATCATACTGTATTGGGGATATGAGGGGGAACATCATACTGTACTGGGGATATGAGGAGGAACATCATACTGTATTGGGGATGTGAGGGGGAGCATCATACTGTATTGGGGATATGAGGAGGAGCATCATACTGTATTGGGGATATGAGGAGGACCATCATACTGTATTGGGGATATGAGGAGGAACATCATACTGTACTGGGGATATGAGGAGGAACATCATACTGTACTGGGGATGTGAGGAGGAACATCATACTGTACTGGGGATGTGAGGGGACCATCATACTGTATTGGGGATGTGAGGAGGAACATCATACTGTATTGGGGATGTGAGGGGGAGCATCATACTGTATTGGGGATATGAGGAGGAACATCATACTGTATTGGGGATATGAGGAGGAGCATCATACTGTATTGGGGATGTGAGGAGGAGCATCATACTGTATTGGGGATATGAGGAGGACCATCATACTGTATTGGGGATATGAGGGGGAACATCATACTGTATTGGGGATATGAGGAGGAGCATCATACTGTATTGGGGATGTGAGGAGATCATCATACTGTATTGGGGATGTGAGGGGGAACATCATACTGTATTGGGGATGTGAGGAGGAACATCATACTGTACTGTGGATGTGAGGAGGAACATCATACTGTACTGGGGATGTGAGGGGGAACATCATACTGTACTGGGGCTGTGAGGGGACCATCATACTGTACTGGGAATGTGAGGAGGAACATCATACTGTACTGGGGATGTGAGGGGGAACATCATACTGTACTGGGGATGTGAGGGGGAACATCATACTGTACTGGGGATGTGAGGGGAACATCATACTGTACTGGGGATGTGAGGGGGAACATCATACTGTACTGGGGATGTGAGGGGAACATTATACTGTATTGGGGATGTGAGGGGAACATCATACTGTACTGGGGATGTGAGGGGACCATCATACTGTACTGGGGATGTGAGGGGGAACATCATACTGTACTGGGGATGTGAGGGGGAACATCATACTGTACTGGGGATGTGAGGGGACCATCATACTGTATTGGGGATGTGAGGGGAACATCATACTGTATTGGGGATGTGAGGGGAACATCATACTGTACTGGGGATATGAGGAGGAGCATCATACTGTACTGGGGATATGAGGAGGAACATCATACTGTATTGGGGATGTGAGGGGGACCATCATACTGTATTGGGGATATGAGGAGGAGCATCATACTGTATTGGGGATGTGAGGAGGAGCATCATACTGTATTGGGGATATGAGGAGGAGCATCATACTGTATTGGGGATATGAGGAGGACCATCATACTGTATTGGGGATATGAGGGGGAACATCATACTGTATTGGGGATATGAGGAGGAGCATCATACTGTATTGGGGATGTGAGGAGGAACATTATACTGTACTGGGGATGTCAGGGGGAACATCATACTGTATTGGGGATGTGAGGGGACCATCATAGTGTATTGGGGATGTGAGGGGACCATCATACTGTACTGGGGATGTGAGGAGGCGCATTATAATGTACTGGGGATGTGAGGGGACCATCATACTGTATTGGGGATGTGAGGGGACCATCATACTGTATTGGGGATGTGAGGGGACCATCAGTTTATTGGGGATGAGAGGACCATCATACTGTATTAGGAATGTGGAGGGGACCATCATACTGTATTGGGGATATGAGGAGGAGCATCATACTGTATTGGGGATGTGAGGGGAACATCATAGTGTATTGGGGATGTGAGGAGGAGCATTATAATGTACTGGGGATGTGAGGGGACAATCATACTGTATTGGGGATGTGAGGGGACCATCATACTGTATTGGGGATGTGAGGGGAACATCATACTGTATTGCGGATGTGAGGAGACCATCATACTGTATTAGGAATGTGGAGGGGACCATCATACTGTACTGGGGATGTGAGGAGGAGCATCATACTGTATTGGGGATGTGAGGGGGAACATCATACTGTATTGGGGATGTGAAGGGATCATCATAGTGTATTGGGGATATGAGGGGGAGCATCATACTGTATTAGGGATGTGAGGAGGAGCATTATAATGTACTGGGGATGTGAGGAGGAGCATTATAATGTACTGGGGATGTGAGGGGGAACATCATACTGTACTGGGGATGTGAGGGGGAACATCATACTGTATTGGGGATGTGAGGGGACCATCATACTGTACTGGGGATGTGAGGGGAACATCATACTGTACTGGGGATGTGAGGAGGAACATCATACTGTATTGGGGATGTGAGGGGACCATCATACTGTACTGGGGATGTGAGGGGACCATCATACTGTACTGGGGATGTGAGGGGAACATCATACTGTACTGGGGATGTGAGGGGACCATCATACTGTACTGGGGATGTGAGGAGGAACATTATTCTGTACTGGGGATGTGAGGGGACCATCATACTGTACTGGGGATGTGAGGAGGAACATTATTCTGTACTGGGGATGTGAGGGGGAACATCATACTGTACTGGGGATGTGAGGGGGAACATTATTCTGTACTGGGGATGTGAGGGGGACCATCATACTGTACTGGGGATGTGAGGGGAACATCATACTGTACTGGGGATGTGAGGGGAACATCATACTGTACTGGGGATGTGAGGGGGAACATCATACTGTACTGGGGATGTGAGGGGGAACATCATACTGTACTGGGGATGTGAGGGGAACATCATACTGTACTGGGGATGTGAGGGGGAACATCATACTGTACTGGGGATGTGAGGGGAACATCATACTGTACTGGGGATGTGAGGGGGAACATCATACTGTACTGGGGATGTGAGGAGGAACATTATTCTGTACTGGGGATGTGAGGGGGACCATCATACTGTACTGGGGATGTGAGGGGGAACATCATACTGTACTGGGGATGTGAGGGGAACATCATACTGTACTGGGGATGTGAGGGGGAACATCATACTGTACTGGGGATGTGAGGGGGAACATCATACTGTACTGGGGATGTGAGGGGAACATCATACTGTACTGGGGATGTGAGGGGGAACATCATACTGTACTGGGGATGTGAGGGGGAACATCATACTGTACTGGGGATGTGAGGGGAACATCATACTGTATTGGGGATGTGAGGAGGAGCATCATACTGTATTGGGAATGTGAGGGGGCCATCATACTGTATTGGGGATGTGAGGGGACCATCATAGTGTATTGAGGATGTGAGGAGGAGCATTATAATGTACTGGGGATGAGAGGGGACCATCATACTGCATTGGGGATATGAGGAGGAACATCATACTGTACTGGGGATATGAGGAGGAACATCATACTGTATTGGGGATGTGAGGGGGAACATCATACTGTACTGGGGATGTGAGGAGGACCATCATACTGTATTGGGGATGTGAGGGGGAACATCATACTGTACTGGGGATATGAGGAGGACCATCATACTGTATTGGGGATGTGAGGGGGAACATCATACTGTACTGGGGATATGAGGAGGAGCATTATAATGTACTGGGGATGTGAGGGGACCATCATACTGTATTGGGGATATGAGGAGGAGCATCATACTGTATTGGGGATGTGAGGAGATCATCATACTGTATTGGGGATGTGAGGAGGAACATTATAATGTACTGGGGATGTGAGGGGACCATCATACTGTATTGGGGATATGAGGAGGAGCATCATACTGTATTGGGGATGTGAGGAGATCATCATACTGTACTGGGGATGTGAGGGGGAACATTATAATGTACTGGGGATGTGAGGGGACCATCATACTGTATTGGGGATGTGAGGGGGAACATCATACTGTATTGGGGATATGAGGAGGAGCATCATACTGTATTGGGGATGTGAGGAGGAACATTATAATGTACTGGGGATGTGAGGGGACCATCATACTGTACTGGGGATGTGAGGGGGAACATCATACTGTATTGGGGATATGAGGAGGAGCATCATACTGTATTGGGGATGTGAGGAGATCATCATACTGTATTGGGGATGTGAGGAGGAACATTATAATGTACTGGGGATGTGAGGGGACCATCATACTGTACTGGGGATGTGAGGGGGAACATCATACTGTATTGGGGATATGAGGAGGAACATCATACTGTATTGGGGATGTGAGGGGAACATTATACTGTATTGGGGATGTGAGGAGATCATCATACTGTATTGGGGATGTGAGGAGGAACATTATAATGTACTGGGGATGTGAGGGGGACCATCATACTGTATTGGGGATATGAGGAGGAGCATCATACTGTATTGGGGATGTGAGGGGGAACATCATACTGTATTGGGGATGTGAGGAGATCATCATACTGTACTGGGGATGTCAGGGGGAACATCATACTGTATTGGGGATGTGAGGGGACCATCATATTGTATTGGGGATGTGAGGGGACCATCATAGTGTATTGGGGATGTGAGGGGAACATCATACTGTACTGGGGATGTGAGGGGACCATCAAACTGTACTGGGGATGTGAGGGGACCATCATACTGTATTGGGGATGTGAGGGGGAACATCATACTGTATTGGGGATGTGAGGGGACCATCATATTGTATTGGGGATTTGAGGGGGAACATCATACTGTATTGGGGATGTGAGGGGACCATCATATTGTATTGGGGATGTGAGGGGGAACATCATACTGTATTGGGGATGTGAGGGGACCATCATATTGTATTGGGGATGTGAGGGGACCATCAGTTTATTGGGGATGAGAGGACCATCATACTGTATTAGGAATGTGGAGGGGACCATCATACTGTACTGGGATGTGAGGGGGAACATCATACTGTACTGGGGATGTGAGGGGAACATCATACTGTACTGGGGATGTGAGGGGAACATCATACTGTATTGGGGATGTGAGGAGGAGCATCATACTGTATTGGGAATGTGAGGGGGCCATCATACTGTATTGGGGATGTGAGGGGACCATCATAGTGTATTGAGGATGTGAGGAGGAGCATTATAATGTACTGGGGATGAGAGGGGACCATCATACTGCATTGGGGATATGAGGAGGAACATCATACTGTACTGGGGATATGAGGAGGAACATCATACTGTATTGGGGATGTGAGGGGGAACATCATACTGTACTGGGGATGTGAGGAGGACCATCATACTGTATTGGGGATGTGAGGGGGAACATCATACTGTACTGGGGATATGAGGAGGACCATCATACTGTATTGGGGATGTGAGGGGGAACATCATACTGTACTGGGGATGTGAGGAGGACCATCATACTGTATTGGGGATGTGAGGGGGAACATCATACTGTACTGGGGATGTAAGGGGGAACATCATACTGTACTGGGGATGTGAGGGGAACATCATACTGTACTGGGGATGTGAGGAGGAACATTATAATGTACTGGGGATGTGAGGGGACCATCATACTGTATTGGGGATGTGAGGAGGAACATTATAATGTACTGGGGATGTGAGGGGACCATCATACTGTACTGGGGATGTGAGGAGGAACATTATAATGTACTGGGGATGTGAGGGGAACATCATACTGTACTGGGGATGTGAGGAGGAACATCATACTGTACTGGGGATGTGAGGAGGACCATCATACTGTATTGGGGATGTGAGGGGGAACATCATACTGTACTGGGGATATGAGGAGGACCATCATACTGTATTGGGGATGTGAGGGGGAACATCATACTGTACTGGGGATGTGAGGAGGACCATCATACTGTATTGGGGATGTGAGGGGGAACATCATACTGTACTGGGGATATGAGGAGGACCATCATACTGTATTGGGGATGTGAGGGGGAACATCATACTGTACTGGGGATATGAGGAGGAGCATCATACTGTACTGGGGATGTGAGGGGACCATCATACTGTATTGGGGATATGAGGAGGAGCATCATACTGTATTGGGGATGTGAGGAGATCATCATACTGTATTGGGGATGTGAGGAGGAACATTATAATGTACTGGGGATGTGAGGGGAGCATCATACTGTATTGGGGATGTGAGGGGGAACATCATACTGTATTGGGGATATGAGGAGGAGCATCATACTGTATTGGGGATGTGAGGAGGAACATTATAATGTACTGGGGATGTGAGGGGACCATCATACTGTATTGGGGATGTGAGGATGACCATCATACTGTATTGGGGATGTGAGGGGAACATCATACTGTACTGGGGATATGAGGAGGAGCATCATACTGTATTGGGGATGTGAGGGGGAACATCATACTGTATTGGGGATATGAGGAGGAGCATCATACTGTATTGGGGATGTGAGGAGATCATCATACTGTATTGGGGATGTGAGGAGGAACATTATAATGTACTGGGGATGTGAGGGGGACCATCATACTGTATTGGGGATATGAGGAGGAGCATCATACTGTATTGGGGATGTGAGGAGATCATCATACTGTACTGGGGATGTCAGGGGGAACATCATACTGTATTGGGGATGTGAGGGGACCATCATATTGTATTGGGGATGTGAGGGGACCATCATAGTGTATTGGGGATGTGAGGAGGCGCATCATACTGTACTGGGGATGTGAGGGGACCATCAAACTGTACTGGGGATGTGAGGGGACCATCATACTGTATTGGGGATGTGAGGGGGAACATCATACTGTATTGGGGATGTGAGGGGACCATCATATTGTATTGGGGATTTGAGGGGGAACATCATACTGTATTGGGGATGTGAGGGGACCATCATATTGTATTGGGGATGTGAGGGGGAACATCATACTGTATTGGGGATGTGAGGGGACCATCATATTGTATTGGGGATGTGAGGGGACCATCAGTTTATTGGGGATGAGAGGACCATCATACTGTATTAGGAATGTGGAGGGGACCATCATACTGTACTGGGATGTGAGGGGACCATCATACTGTATTAGGGATATGAGGAGCATCATACTGTATTGGGGATGTGAGGGGAACATCATAGTGTATTGGGGATGTGAGGAGGAGCATTATAATGTACTGGGGATGTGAGGGGAACATCATACTGTATTGGGGATGTGAGGGGACCATCATACTGTATTGGGGATGTGAGGGGAACATCATACTGTATTGGGGATGTGAGGGGAACATCATACTGTATTAGGAATGTGGAGGGGACCATCATACTGTATTGGGGATATGAGGAGGAGCATCATACTGTATTGGGGATGTGAGGGGAACATCATAGTGTATTGGGGATGTGAGGAGGAGCATTATAATGTACTGGGGATGTGAGGGGACCATCATACTGTATTAGGGATATGAGGAGCATCATACTGTACTGGGGATGTGAGGGGAACATCATACTGTATTGGGGATGTGAGGGGACCATCATACTGTATTGGGGATGTGAGGGGAACATCATACTGTATTGGGGATGTGAGGAGACCATCATACTGTATTAGGAATGTGGAGGGGACCATCATACTGTACTGGGGATGTGAGGAGGACCATCATACTGTATTGGGGATGTGAGGAGGAGCATCATACTGTATTGGGGATGTGAGGGGGAACATCATACTGTATTGGGGATGTGAAGGGATCATCATAGTGTATTGGGGATATGAGGGGGAGCATCATACTGTATTAGGGATGTGAGGAGGAGCATTATAATGTACTGGGGATGTGAGGAGGAGCATTATAATGTACTGGGGATGTGAGGGGGAACATCATACTGTACTGGGGATGTGAGGGGGAACATCATACTGTATTGGGGATGTGAGGGGACCATCATACTGTACTGGGGATGTGAGGGGAACATCATACTGTACTGGGGATGTGAGGGGGAACATCATACTGTATTGGGGATGTGAGGGGACCATCATACTGTACTGGGGATGTGAGGGGACCATCATACTGTACTGGGGATGTGAGGGGAACATCATACTGTACTGGGGATGTGAGGGGACCATCATACTGTACTGGGGATGTGAGGAGGAACATTATTCTGTACTGGGGATGTGAGGGGGAACATCATACTGTACTGGGGATGTGAGGGGGACCATCATACTGTACTGGGGATGTGAGGAGGAACATCATACTGTACTGGGGATGTGAGGAGGAACATTATTCTGTACTGGGGATGTGAGGGGGAACATCATACTGTACTGGGGATGTGAGGGCGACCATCATACTGTACTGGGGATGTGAGGGGGAACATCATACTGTACTGGGGATGTGAGGGGAACATCATACTGTACTGGGGATGTGAGGGGGAACATCATACTGTACTGGGGATGTGAGGGGAACATCATACTGTATTGGGGATGTGAGGAGGAGCATCATACTGTATTGGGAATGTGAGGGGGCCATCATACTGTATTGGGGATGTGAGGGGACCATCATAGTGTATTGAGGATGTGAGGAGGAGCATTATAATGTACTGGGGATGAGAGGGGACCATCATACTGCATTGGGGATATGAGGAGGAACATCATACTGTACTGGGGATATGAGGAGGAACATCATACTGTATTGGGGATGTGAGGGGGAACATCATACTGTACTGGGGATGTGAGGAGGACCATCATACTGTATTGGGGATGTGAGGGGGAACATCATACTGTACTGGGGATATGAGGAGGACCATCATACTGTATTGGGGATGTGAGGGGGAACATCATACTGTACTGGGGATATGAGGAGGAGCATTATAATGTACTGGGGATGTGAGGGGACCATCATACTGTATTGGGGATATGAGGAGGAGCATCATACTGTATTGGGGATGTGAGGAGATCATCATACTGTATTGGGGATGTGAGGAGGAACATTATAATGTACTGGGGATGTGAGGGGACCATCATACTGTATTGGGGATATGAGGAGGAGCATCATACTGTATTGGGGATGTGAGGAGATCATCATACTGTATTGGGGATGTGAGGAGGAACATTATAATGTACTGGGGATGTGAGGGGACCATCATACTGTATTGGGGATGTGAGGGGGAACATCATACTGTATTGGGGATATGAGGAGGAGCATCATACTGTATTGGGGATGTGAGGAGGAACATTATAATGTACTGGGGATGTGAGGGGACCATCATACTGTACTGGGGATGTGAGGGGGAACATCATACTGTATTGGGGATATGAGGAGGAGCATCATACTGTATTGGGGATGTGAGGAGATCATCATACTGTATTGGGGATGTGAGGAGGAACATTATAATGTACTGGGGATGTGAGGGGACCATCATACTGTACTGGGGATGTGAGGGGGAACATCATACTGTATTGGGGATATGAGGAGGAGCATCATACTGTATTGGGGATGTGAGGAGATCATCATACTGTATTGGGGATGTGAGGAGGAACATTATAATGTACTGGGGATGTGAGGGGACCATCATACTGTACTGGGGATGTGAGGGGGAACATCATACTGTATTGGGGATGTGAGGAGATCATCATACTGTATTGGGGATGTGAGGAGGAACATTATAATGTACTGGGGATGTGAGGGGGACCATCATACTGTATTGGGGATATGAGGAGGAGCATCATACTGTATTGGGGATGTGAGGAGATCATCATACTGTACTGGGGATGTCAGGGGGAACATCATACTGTATTGGGGATGTGAGGGGACCATCATATTGTATTGGGGATGTGAGGGGACCATCATAGTGTATTGGGGATGTGAGGAGGCGCATCATACTGTACTGGGGATGTGAGGGGACCATCAAACTGTACTGGGGATGTGAGGGGACCATCATACTGTATTGGGGATGTGAGGGGGAACATCATACTGTATTGGGGATGTGAGGGGACCATCATATTGTATTGGGGATTTGAGGGGGAACATCATACTGTATTGGGGATGTGAGGGGACCATCATATTGTATTGGGGATGTGAGGGGGAACATCATACTGTATTGGGGATGTGAGGGGACCATCATATTGTATTGGGGATGTGAGGGGACCATCAGTTTATTGGGGATGAGAGGACCATCATACTGTATTAGGAATGTGGAGGGGACCATCATACTGTACTGGGATGTGAGGGGACCATCATACTGTATTAGGGATATGAGGAGCATCATACTGTATTGGGGATGTGAGGGGAACATCATAGTGTATTGGGGATGTGAGGAGGAGCATTATAATGTACTGGGGATGTGAGGGGAACATCATACTGTATTGGGGATGTGAGGGGACCATCATACTGTATTGGGGATGTGAGGGGAACATCATACTGTATTGGGGATGTGAGGGGAACATCATACTGTATTAGGAATGTGGAGGGGACCATCATACTGTATTAGGAATGTGGAGGGGACCATCATACTGTACTGGGGATGTGAGGAGGAACATCATACTGTATTGGGGATGTGAGGAGGAACATCATACTGTATTGGGGATGTGAGGGGAACATCATACTGTATTGGGGATGTGAGGAGGAACATCATACTGTATTGGGGATGTGAGGGGAACATCATACTGTATTGGGGATGTGAGGGGACCATCATACTGTATTAGGAATGTGGAGGGGACCATCATACTGTACTGGGGATGTGAGGAGGAACATCATACTGTATTGGGGATGTGAGGAGGAACATCATACTGTATTGGGGATATGAGGGAGATCATCATACTGTATTAGGGATGTGAGGAGGAGCATTATAATGTACTGGGGATGTGAGGGGGAACATCATACTGTATTGGGGATGTGAGGGGACCATCATACTGTATTGGGGATGTGAGGGGGAATATCATACTGTACTGGGGATGTGAGGGGACCATCATACTGTATTGGGGATGTGAGGGGGAACATCATACTGTATTGGGGATGTGAGGGGGAACATCATACTGTATTGGGGATGTGAGGGGACAATCATACTGTATTAGGGATGTGAGGGGACAATCATACTGTACTGGGGATGTGAGGGGAACATCATACTGTATTAGGGATGTGAGGGGACAATCATACTGTACTGGGGATGTGAGGAAGAACATCATACTGTACTGGGGATGTGAGGGGAACATCATACTGTACTGGGGATGTGAGGAGGAGCATTATAATGTACTGGGGATGTGAGGGGGAACATCATACTGTATTGGGGATGTGAGGGGGAACATCATACTGTATTGGGGATGTGAGGGGGAACATCATACTGTATTAGGAATGTGAGGGGACAATTATACTGTACTGGGGATGTGAGGAGGAGCATTATAATGTACTGGGGATGTGAGGGGGAACATCATACTGTATTGGGGATGTGAGGGGGAATATCATACTGTACTGGGGATGTGAGGGGACCATCATACTGTATTGGGGATGTGAGGGGGAACATCATACTGTATTGGGGATGTGAGGGGGAACATCATACTGTATTGGGGATGTGAGGGGACAATCATACTGTATTAGGGATGTGAGGGGACAATCATACTGTACTGGGGATGTGAGGGGAACATCATACTGTATTAGGGATGTGAGGGGACAATCATACTGTACTGGGGATGTGAGGAAGAACATCATACTGTACTGGGGATGTGAGGGGAACATCATACTGTACTGGGGATGTGAGGAGGAGCATTATAATGTACTGGGGATGTGAGGGGGAACATCATACTGTATTGGGGATGTGAGGGGGAACATCATACTGTATTGGGGATGTGAGGGGACCATCATACTGTATTGGGGATGTGAGGGGGAATATCATACTGTACTGGGGATGTGAGGGGACCATCATACTGTATTGGGGATGTGAGGGGGAATATCATACTGTATTGGGGATGTGAGGGGACAATCATACTGTATTAGGGATGTGAGGGGAACATCATACTGTATTGGGGATGTGAGGGGACAATCATACTGTACTGGGGATGTGAGGGGAACATCATACTGTATTAGGGATGTGAGGGGACAATCATACTGTACTGGGGATGTGAGGCGGAACATCATACTGTACTGGGGATGTGAGGAAGAACATCATACTGTACTGGGGATGTGAGGGGAACATCATACTGTATTGGGGATATGAGGGAGAGCATCATACTGTACTGGGGATGTGAGGAGGAGCATTATAATGTACTGGGGATGTGAGGGGGAACATCATACTGTATTGGGGATGTGAGGGGACCATCATACTGTATTGGGGATGTGAGGGGGAATATCATACTGTACTGGGGATGTGAGGGGACCATCATACTGTATTGGGGATGTGAGGGGGAACATCATACTGTATTGGGGATGTGAGGCGGAACATCATACTGTATTGGGGATGTGAGGGGGAATATCATACTGTATTGGGGATGTGAGGGGGAATATCATACTGTATTGGGGATGTGAGGGGGAACATCATACTGTATTAGGGATGTGAGGGGACAATCATACTGTACTGGGGATGTGAGGGGAACATCATACTGTATTAGGGATGTGAGGGGACAATCATACTGTACTGGGGCTGTGAGGCGGAACATCATACTGTACTGGGGATGTGAGGGGACCATCATACTGTATTAGGGATGTGAGGGGACCATCATACTGTACTGGGGATGTGAGGGGATCATCATACTGTATTGGGGCTGTGAGGGGACAATTATACTGTACTGGGGATGCGAGGGGGAACATCATACTGTATTGGGGATGTGAGGGGGAACATCATACTGTATTAGGGATGTGAGGGGACAATCATACTGTACTGGGGCTGTGAGGCGGAACATCATACTGTACTGGGGATGTGAGGGGGAACATCATACTGTACTGGGGATGTGAGGGGACCATCATACTGTATTAGGGATGTGAGGGGACCATCATACTGTACTGGGGATGTGAGGGGATCATCATACTGTATTGGGGCTGTGAGGGGACAATTATACTGTACTGGGGATGCGAGGGGGAACATCATACTGTATTGGGGATGTGAGGGGGAACATCATACTGTATTAGGGATGTGAGGGGACAATCATACTGTACTGGGGATGTGAGGGGGAACATCATACTGTATTGGGGATGTGAGGGGACCATCATACTGTACTGGGGATGTGAGGGGATCATCATACTGTATTGGGGCTGTGAGGGGACAATTATACTGTACTGGGGATGTGAGGGGGAACATCATACTGTATTGGGGATGTGAGGGGGAACATCATACTGTATTGGGGATGTGAGGGGGAACATCATACTGTATTAGGGATGTGAGGGGGAACATCATACTGTATTAGGGATGTGAGGGGACAATCATACTGTACTGGGGATGTGAGGGGGAACATCATACTGTATTGGGGATGTGAGGGGACCATCATACTGTACTGGGGATGTGAGGGGATCATCATACTGTACTGGGGATGTGAGGGGACAATTATACTGTACTGGGGATGTGAGGGGGAACATCATACTGTATTGGGGATGTGAGGGGGAACATCATACTGTATTGGGGATGTGAGGGGGAACATCATACTGTACTGGGGATGTGAGGAGGAGCATCATACTGTACTGGGGATGTGAGGAGGAGCATCATACTGTATTAGGGATGTGAGGGGGAACATCATACTGTACTGGGGATGTGAGGAGGAGCATCATACTGTATTAGGGATGTGAGGGGACAATCATACTGTACTGGGGATGTGAGGGGGAACATCATACTGTACTGGGGATGTGAGGGGGAACATCATACTGTATTGGGGATGTGAGGGGGAACATTATACTGTACTGGGGATGTGAGGGGATCATCATACTGTATTGGGGCTGTGAGGGGACAATTATACTGTACTGGGGATGTGAGGGGGAACATCATACTGTATTGGGGATGTGAGGGGGAACATCATACTGTATTGGGGATGTGAGGGGGAACATCATACTGTATTGGGGATGTGAGGGGGAACATCATACTGTATTGGGGATGTGAGGGGACCATCATACTGTACTGGGGATGTGAGGGGATCATCATACTGTATTGGGGCTGTGAGGGGACAATTATACTGTACTGGGGATGTGAGGGGGAACATCATACTGTATTGGGGATGTGAGGGGGAACATCATACTGTATTGGGGATGTGAGGGGGAACATCATACTGTATTAGGGATGTGAGGGGACAATCATACTGTACTGGGGATGTGAGGGGAACATCATACTGTACTGGGGATGTGAGGGGGAACATCATACTGTATTGGGGATGTGAGGGGGAACATCATACTGTACTGGGGATGTGAGGGGGAACATCATACTGTATTAGGAATGTGGAGGGGACCATCATACTGTACTGGGGATATGAGGAGGAACATCATATTGTACTGGGGATGTGAGGGGGAACATCATACTGTACTGGGGATGTGAGGGGGAACATCATACTGTATTAGGGATGTGAGGGGACAATCATACTGTATTAGGGATGTGAGGGGAACATCATACTGTACTGGGGATGTGAGGCGGAACATCATACTGTACTGGGGATGTGAGGGGGAACATCATACTGTATTGGGGCTGTGAGGGGAACATTATACTGTACTGGGGATGTGAGGCGGAACATCATACTGTACTGGGGATGTGAGGGGGAACATCATACTGTACTGGGGATGTGAGGGGGAATATCATACTGTATTAGGGATGTGAGGGGGAACATCATACTGTATTAGGGATGTGAGGGGGAACATCATACTGTACTGGGGATGTGAGGGGGAACATCATACTGTATTAGGGATGTGAGGGGAACATCATACTGTATTAGGGATGTGAGGGGACAATCATACTGTACTGGGGATGTGAGGGGGAACATCATACTGTACTGGGGATGTGAGGGGGAATATCATACTGTACTGGGGATGTGAGGAGGAACATCATACTGTACTGGGGATGTGAGGGGGAACATCATACTGTACTGGGGATGTGAGGCGGAACATCATACTGTACTGGGGATGTGAGGAGGAACATCATACTGTACTGGGGATGTGAGGAGGAACATCATACTGTACTGGGGATGTGAGGGGGAACATCATACTGTACTGGGGATGTGAGGGGGAATATCATACTGTATTAGGGATGTGAGGGGGAACATCATACTGTATTAGGGATGTGAGGGGGAACATCATACTGTACTGGGGATGTGAGGGGGAACATCATACTGTACTGGGAATGTGAGGAGGAACATCATACTGTACTGGGGATGTGAGGGGGAACATCATACTGTACTGGGGATGTGAGGGGGAATATCATACTGTATTAGGGATGTGAGGGGGAACATCATACTGTATTAGGGATGTGAGGGGGAACATCATACTGTACTGGGGATGTGAGGGGGAACATCATACTGTATTAGGGATGTGAGGGGAACATCATACTGTATTAGGGATGTGAGGGGACAATCATACTGTACTGGGGATGTGAGGGGGAACATCATACTGTACTGGGGATGTGAGGGGGAATATCATACTGTACTGGGGATGTGAGGGGGAACATCATACTGTATTAGGGATGTGAGGGGGAATATCATACTGTACTGGGGATGTGAGGGGGAACATCATACTGTACTGGGGATGTGAGGGGGAACATCATACTGTACTGGGGATGTGAGGGGGAACATCATACTGTACTGGGGATGTGAGGAAGAACATCATACTGTATTGGGGATGTGAGGGGGAACATCATACTGTACTGGGGATGTGAGGGGGAACATCATACTGTATTGGGGATGTGAGGGGGAATATCATACTGTACTGGGGATGTGAGGGGGAACATCATACTGTATTGGGGCACTGAGGGCACCATCATGTTGTATTGAGGGTGTGAGGGATGTGGGGAGAACAGAGGATTGGCAGTGTATGTGGGGGTACAGAGGAGGGTAATTTATGTTTGGGGTGCAGAGGGTGGACAGTCAATGCGGGGATTACAGAGAGGGGCAGTGGGAGTTGCACTGAAGTGTGAGGAGCCTCGGGCTGTGGAGAAAATGATGGAGGTTTCCACATTTTTGTAGGAAGATGCAGGCGATGACAGCAGATGTGTTTGTAGCTGGTTGTCCACCTTTCTGCTACGCGAGAAGTGGACCCTAAAACATCAGTTTTACATTCCAGCATTTTTTGACTCCTGGCCTAAGGCGTTTCCGGTTGGTGACCACTCCTTTCCCCTATAAATGGTCACATCTCCCAGTAGAGGGCGCCAGTTATTCTGACTAAATTCTATATCTAGGCTTCGAGGTGGAAGAAGCTACTGGAGCCCCTGTTGCAGTGAAGCAGTGCAGGCTGCAGTCCTGGTGTCTGACGGCAGCCGTGAAGTTGGGTTCTATCCTTTGTTTCCTCTGTCTGACATACCTTCCCTTCATGTTGTATTGGTGCAGCGATGGGATTAACAATCTTTTCCACACTGCTGCACTCTTCTACATCTCCTTCTCATATCTACCCCCTGCCTGTCCTCTCCACACTGCTGCACTGCTCTACATCTCCTCATCATCTCTACCCCCTGCCTGTCCTCTCCACACTGCTGCACTGCTCTACATCTCCTCATCATCTCTACCCCCTGCCTGTCCTCTCCACACTGCTGCACTGCTCTACATCTCCTCCTCATCTCTACCCCCTGCCTGTCCTCTCCACACTGCTGCACTGCTCTACATCTCCTCCTCATCTCTACCCCCTGCCTGTCCTCTCCACAGTGCTGCACTCTTCTACATCTCCTTCTCATATCTACCCCCTGCCTGTCCTCTCCACAGTGCTGCACTGCTCTACATCTCCTCATCATCTCTACCCCCTGCCTGTCCTCTCCACACTGCTGCACTGCTCTACATCTCCTCATCATCTCTACCCCCTGCCTGTCCTCTCCACACTGCTGCACTGCTCTACATCTCCTCATCATCTCTACCCCCTGCCTGTCCTCTCCACACTGCTGCACTGCTCTACATCTCCTCATCATCTCTACCCCCTGCCTGTCCTCTCCACACTGCTGCACTCTTCTACATCTCCTTCTCATATCTACCCCCTGCCTGTCCTCTCCACACTGCTGCACTGCTCTACATCTCCTCATCATCTCTACCCCCTGCCTGTCCTCTCCACACTGCTGTACCCTCCAACTTCTCCTCATCTATACCCCCTGCCTGTCCTCTCCACAGTGCTGCACTGCTCTACATCTCATCTCTACCCCCTGCCTGTCCTCTCCACAGTGCTGCACTGCTCTACATCTCCTCCTCATCTCTACCCCCTGCCTGTCCTCTCCACACTGCTGCACTGCTCTACATCTCCTCATCATCTCTACCCCCTGCCTGTCCTCTCCACACTGCTGTACCCTCCAACTTCTCCTCATCTCTACCCCCTGCCTGTCCTCTCCACAGTGCTGCACTGCTCTACATCTCCTCATCATTTCTACTCCCTGCCTGTCCTCTCCACAGTGCTGCACCCTCCAACTTCTCCTCATCTCTACCCCCTGCCTGTCCTCTCCACACTGCTGCACTCTTCTACATCTCCTTCTCATCTCTACCCCCTGCCTGTCCTCTCCACAGTGCTGCACTGCTCTACATCTCCTCCTCATCTCTACCCCCTGCCTGTCCTCTCCACAGTGCTGCACTGCTCTACATCTCCTCCTCATCACTACCCCCTGCCTGTCCTCTCCACAGTGCTGCACTGCCCTACATCTCTTCCTCATCTCAACCCCCTGCCTGTCCTCTCCACAGTGCTGCACTGCTCTACATCTCCTCCTCATCTCTACCCCCTCCCGGTACTTTCCACAGTGCTGCACTGCTCTACAACTCCTCATCATCTCTACCCCCTGCCTGTACTTTCCATAGTGCTGCACTGCTCTACATCTCCTCCTCATCTCTACCCCCTGCCTGTACTTTCCATAGTGCTGCACTGCTCTACATCTCCTCCTCATCTCTACCCACTGTCTGTACTTTTCATAGTGCTGCACTGCTCTACATCTCCTCCTCATCTCTACCCACTGTCTGTACTTTTCATAGTGCTGCACTGCTCTACATCTCCTCCTCATCTCTACCCACTGCCTGTACTTTCCATAGTGCTGCACTGCTCTACATCTCCTCATCTCTAACCCCATCTCGCCTTTCCACAGTGCTGCACTGTTCTACATCTCCTCATCTCTATCCCCTGCCTGTCCTTTCCACAGTGCTGCACTGTTCTACATCTCCTCCTCATCTCTACCCCCTCCCGGTACTTTCCATAGTGCTGCACTGCTCTACATCTCCCAATCTGTGTACCACCCGTCCTCTCCACAGTGCTGCACCGCCCTACATTTTCTTCTTCATCTCTCCATCCACGCTACTCATGCTCTTCGCACTGCTGTATGGCCCTACATGTATTTCCTCATCTATTTCATATACAATGCCAATGATCCCAGACTATCATCTACCATAACCTGAATCTGCTGCCTCAGCTTCCAAGACGTCTTATTGCTTCAGAAATTATCTGGAATGCAATTCCCAAGAAATGAGAATAATTCTGAACCCTCACAGATTTACTTGTGCTCTAAAAACAGATATTAAGGCAGTTCTTCCACAAATCACGCAACCAGGCTTTATCACACATTTCATTACTGTATGGGAAGCGTGCGTCACATAAAGCCCCAGACTATGAGAGGAAGGTGGAGGCTGTCGGGAGTCCCAGACTATGAGGGGAAGGTGGAGGCTGTCGGGAGTCCCAGACTATGAGGGGAAGGTGGAGGCTGTCGGGAGTCCCAGACTATGAGGGGAAGGGGGAGGCTCCTGTCGGGAGTCCCAGACTATGAGGGGAAGGGGGAGGCTGTCAGGAGTCCCAGACTATGAGGGGAAGGTGGAGGCTTCTGTCGGGAGTCCCAGACTATGAGGGGAAGGTGGAGGCTGTCGGGAGTCCCAGACTATGAGGGGAAGGTGGAGGCTGTCGGGAGTCCCAGACTATGAGGGGAAGGTGGAGGCTGTCGGGAGTCCCAGACTATGAGGGGAAGGTGGAGGCTGTCGGGAGTCCCAGACTATAAGGGGAAGGTGGAGGCTTCTGTCGAGAGTCCCAGACTATGAAGGGAAGGTGGAGGCCCCTGTCGAGAGTCCCAGACTATGAGCGGAAGGTGGAAACTCCTGTCGGGAGTCCCAGACTATGAGGGGAAGGTGGAGGCTTCTGTCGAGAGTACCAGACTATGAGGGGAAGGTGGAGGCTCCTCTCGGGAATCACAGACTATGAGGGGAAGGTGGAGGCCCCTGTCGGGAGTCCCAGGCTATGAGGGGAAGGTGGAGGCCCCTGTCGAGAGTCCCAAACTATGAGGGGAAGGTGGAAACTCCTGTCGGGAGTCCCAGACTATGAGGGGAAGGTGGAGGCCCCTGTTGGGAGTCCCAGGCTATGAGGGGAAGGTGGAGGCCCCTGTCGAGAGTCCCAGACTATGAGGGGAAGGTGGAAACTCCTGTCGGGAGTCCCAGACTATGAGGGGAAGGTGGAGGCTCCTGTCGGGAGTCCCAGAGTATGAGGGGAAGGTGGAGGCTCCTGTCGGGAGTCCCAGACTATGATGGGAAGGTGAAGGATCCTGTCGAGAGTCCCAGACTATGATGGAAAGGTGGAGGCTCCTGTCGGGAGTCTCAGACTATGACGGGAAGGGAGAGGCTCCTGTCGAGAGTCCCAGATTATGATGGAAAGGTGGAGGCTCCTGTCGAGAGTCCCAGACTATGAGGGGAAGGTGGAGGCTCCTGTCGAGAGTCCCAGACTATGAGGGGAAGGTGGAGGCTCCTGTCGAGAGTCCCAGACTATGATGGAAAGGTAGAGGCTCCTGTCGGGAGTCTATAGCTGAACACCTCAGTCTAGGCAGATAGCCAATGACCTCATGGAGACCTCATCGTGTCTGTGGAGGAGACCAAACTCATGACATGTCTGGAGGTCTCTTACATCCTTTATCAGTAAGGATTCTTCAGTCATGTTCAGAAAAGCAGGAAAAACACAGAAATACTTACCTGTAGGAGGCGCCATGACTGAGGGCAATTACTGTAGAGAAAGACCCCGTAGCTGCTGTGGGGAGCAGAGGGTAAGGGACTAGAAGAAAGCGTTTAATATATTTCACAGAAAGAGGTGGACGGAGGAGCAGAGTCAGAGACCAAAGGGAAGACACAGATTGTGCTGCTTTATAAACATTTTATCTCGCCCCAGAGCTGGATTCACAGCTACACACTCAGTACGTCTCTATAAAATCCTCCATGCTACCGCTGCTTTCTAGTGAGTGTTTTATCCTATGCCAGAGCTGGATCCACAGCTACATTGCTTGGTACTGTTGTATAATGTCCTCCATGCTACAGCTGCTTTCTAGTGAGTGTTTTATCCTATGCCAGAACTGGATCCACAGCTACATTGCTTGGTACTGTTGTATAATGTCCTCCATGCTACAGATGCTTTCTAGTGAGTGTTTTATCCTATGCCAGAGCTGGAGTCACAGCTACATTGCTCGGTACTGATGTATAATGTCCTCCATGCTACAGCTGCTTTCTAGTGGGTGCTTTATCCTATCCCAGAGCTGGATCCACAGCTACATTGCTCGGTACTGTTGTATAATGTCCTCCATGCTACAGCTGCTTTCTAGTGAGTGTTTTATCTCACCCCAGAGCTGGATCCACAGCTACATAGCTCGGTACTGTTGTATAATGTCCTGCATGCTACAGCTGCTTTCTAGTGAGTGTTTTATCCTATGCCAGAGCTGGATCCACAGCTACATTGCTTGGTACTGTTGTATAATGTCCTCCATGCTACCGCTGCTTTCTAGTGAGTGTTTTATCCTATGCCAGAGCTGGATCCACAGCTACATTGCTTGGTACTGTTGTATAATGTCCTCCATGCTACAGATGCTTTCTAGTGAGTGTTTTATCCTATGCCAGAGCTGGAGTCACAGCTACATTGCTCGGTACTGTTGTATAATGTCCTCCATGCTACAGCTGCTTTCTAGTGAGTGTATTATCTCACCCCAGAGCTGGATCCACAGCTACATTGCTCGGTATTGTTGTATAATGTCCTCCATGCTACAGCTGCTTTCTAGTGGGTGCTTTATCCTATCCCAGAGCTGGATCCACAGCTACATTGCTCGGTACTGTTGTATAATGTCCTCCATGCTACCGCTGCTTTCTAGTGGGTGCTTTATCCTATGCCAGAGCTGGATCCACAGCTACATTGCTCGGTACTGTTGTATAATGTCCTCCATGCTACAGATGCTTTCTAGTGAGTGTTTTATCTCACCACAGAGCTGGAGTCACAGCTACATTGCTCGGTATTGTTGTATAATGTCCTCCATGCTACAGCTGCTTTCTAGTGAGTGTATTATCTCACCCCAGAGCTGGATCCACAGTTACATAGCTCGGTACTGTTGTATAGTGTCCTCCATACAGCTCCTGCTTATAGTAAGTGATTTTTTTTCAGTCCAGAGCTGGATTTCTATTCTGGACCGTCGCCCGACATAACAGGCACGGTTCATTGTAATCTTTTATGAATCTCACTGGTTTCTTCTCCATATCTTGTATATGGCAGAGGTCCAATGATTACCCACCAAGAGGTGACCATTTCCCATATCACATTTTCTCTCGGACCCTCACACACACTGAACAGAGGAGGCAGACGAGGGGCAGTCCCTGGTAGAGGTTTATTATACTCGGCAGCACTTGTCACTGGAACATCATCTCTCTATGGAACAAAAACACAAAATATCTGCAGAAACCTAATGGGAAAGCAGTGAGGACGTGATGTATTGTGTGCTTCGAGGCAGCGGGATCACAGCCCGTAGGGGATCACAGACCGTGGGGGATCACAGCCCGTGGGGGATCACAGACCGTGGGGGATCACAGACCGTGGGGGATCACAGACCGTGGGGGATCACTCCTAGACTCGAAGGGTTAATAAACACTTACTAGATCACAATCTAAACTTCATGCTCAGATAAGAATCTGCAGAAACGACACAAAAACAAAGCTAAGAAGAGCGGCTGATAAATAAGAAGCTTTCCTCTGCCCGATGCGTGGACAGAGACGTGGCGGAGCAGGGTGATCCGTGTATGCATTACCGCCACGTCCCGTCACACAGGGGATATAGCATCCGCCGTGATGCATTGGGTGACGGTGAACATCGTGTGTAGAGCCGTGTCCTCCACAGCGGAGGTCGGCGATCACGTATTCTTCATTTCTGACATATTTCGGGGACATGTAATTAGCCCGTGTGATCTCTGGGCCACCGGCCAAAAACAATGTCGATTTTCCCTTTCTGTATTTTAATGACATGAATGGTGGATTTGGCAGCGTTGACGCGCTTCTGCCACTGACAACAGTCGATGTTTCAATGTAAACATTCAGATTTATCTCCGACAGTTCCGGTGAATAAAACATGTCCAGATGGTAAAGTGTAAGAAGGCTGGAAGCACCAACCAAAGACGTCTACAAGGAGGAGAGGCCAGTCTTTCATGGTGACTCTTGTGCCCTTCCTCGTCTTGTCACCACCATTTTGCTTTTTCAAGGAATGACACGTTAGCGATCACTGATATCATTTGTATCTAAGATTAAGTGTTCCCATTAAGACTGGAAAATTCTTATCAAACATCTGCGTCTTCTAGATCTTGTGTTACTCATCTCCTCCTCATCTTCTTGGGGACATTCTGAACTTAGCTTTGTGAAGGGTCTTTTTTACTTATGTGTAAAGTAACCGTTTCGCCCAGGGTTCCATAACTTAAGGTTCTTGTAGAAACTTCGGTCTTGAAGCTAGGATGTCCATTATCTACTGAACGTTGGACCTCGGTGCAGAATGAGGGCTTAATGTTAAATGATGGTTGCCTGGTCGAGGAAGCACCAACAGTAGATGCAGACTCTGGGGATTCCTTCATTCGGAAGGAAACATTTGCAGATCCCACCACATTCATCCTACTCACTCGTGAGCCTGCCGTGAACATGCTTCCGATGCCTTCTTTTAAGTGGCTGAAGATGCTCTGTCTTTGTTTGGGCACCACAGGTCTCCCCACATTTACCAGCACAGGTTTGCCGATAGTTGGCTCATTTATTTCTGCCTGTAGTACAGAGATTTCACATGGGGTGTTTCCCGCAATGTTTGCTACATTTTCATCACATCCGTAAGTCTCTCCGTGACCTGGAACATAATCCTCAAGATCTTCTAAAGTCAGAACTTTCCCATCACGAGTGAGAATCTTTTGATCTCTGTTTCGTAAATCTTCAGTGTCTTCATCTTCTGGGTCTTCTACCATGAAATCTTCTACGTCTAGGGACATGATTTGGTCAGTAGCTAATGATTCTACCTGAACTGGAACATTTTGGTAATTATCACTAGTATCTGCTGCCTCTGCTGGAGACGACGTTTCATCTTCTGGAATATTATCGATCTCATGAGCAGTTACTGGGGATACTGGCTCAAAGATTATCCCTTGACCTTCATCGACGTCATCATTTGGCTCTAAAACATCCTGAGAAGAAAGATCATCCTCAGTCTCGGATCCCAGTTCTACGAGTTCATACTCCATTGATGGGATGTCCACTTCTGATAAGCTACAAGAGGTCAATGAGGACTTTGACACTTCCACCAGTTTATTATTGGAGTTGTTTGTGTTGGGATCATCACCGGGGAATCCTCTTGATCTTGAGCCGTACTGGGTGAACTTCCTCCCTGTTCGGTCATCTTTCTCTGGCTTGGCTGGAGAAGCTCCTCTTTTTCTTGGTGGTTTCGGTGATTTTTTCACTTTGAATTCAATAATTTCTTCCACTTCAACCCACCGAGACTGCTGCTCACCAGATCGAGCCGAGGCCCCTAACTCATCTTCTGGCTCTGTGATAAAGAGTGTGGGAACCAAAGTCCTTCGTGTTTCTTGTTCTGACCTGTAGACGGACTGTTTGCCTCGTGATACAAAGTGCGCTTCTGGTGTGGACATTTCAGGTCTGGGGGTTCTTGCCGGAGACTGTCCTGATGCTGGCCGAGATGGAGACATGCCAGGAGACATTCTTCTTCTCATCCTTGGACTCTTCACTACTGTGGTTATAGTCTCCTCTCTAGTGATGTAAATGTGTAAGTTAGGGTCTGATGGTGGAGCTCACAGGACAGCAGCAGCACCATGCGAGTTAGTTCTGGGAATTCTGTAGGCCATGCTTCAAATTAATGCAAAGAAAACGCAGGGAGATGGGGAGTTCTGCAGAGGCGGTGGGGCAGGACTCGGTACACTCTTATTAGTGGTGCATGGTTAGGTTGGGGACAGAGTTTTCAGTAGATCCTTATTAGTGATAGTGTCCTGAGAGGACAGGGAGGCTGCCAATGTTCTGGATGCCTCTATGAGTAACATTGATGGTGACTAGTTCTCCAATTAGTGCTGGGGTGTTACAGAAAGTCTGGCGGTAACCTATATGGGAAAGTAGCTCCTGGAGTTGTCACTAGGCGGCTCAGGAACAGACTATGCGCAGAATATCCAGTAGCTTTCAACAAATAGTAAGTGGAGAATTCTGCAGAGTAATGATGAAGCTGGAGGCACAGTGCTCCACACCACGCCTCCGAGGTACCCCACGCCGTGCCTCCAAGCTACACCACACCCCACACCGTGCCTCCGAGCTACACCACACCCCACACCGCGCCTCCAAGCTACACCACAAAGAGCCTCCGAGCTGCACATATCGTAACGATCAGCCTGCATATATATATGTATGTGTGTGTACAGCTGGTATTACCTGGGCATCTCCTGTATATAATTATATACAGTATATTCTGGGGGTTGCTCTTTAGTGATTGGGGGCACACAGCCGGTATATTCTGGGGTTGCTCTTTAGTGATTGGGGCACACAGCCGGTATATTCTGGGGTTGCTCTTTAGTGATTGGGGGCACACAGCCGGTATATTCTGGGGTCGCTCTTTAGTGATGGGAGCACACAGCCGGTATACTCTGGGGTCGCTCTATAGTGATGGGGGCACACAGCCGGTATATTCTGGGGTTGCTCTTTAGTGATTGGGGGCACACAGCCGGTATATTCTGGGGTTGCTCTTTAGTGATTGGGGGCACACAGCCGGTATACTCTGGGGTCGCTCTATAGTGATGGGGGCACACAGCCGGTATATTCTGGGGTTGCTCTTTAGTGATTGGGGGCACACAGCCGGTATATTCTGGGGTCGCTCTTTAGTGATTGGGGGCACACAGCCGGTATATTCTGGGGTTGCTCTTTAGTGATTGGGGGCACACAGCCGGTATATTCTGGGGTCGCTCTTTAGTGATTGGGGGCACACAGCCGGTATATTCTGGGGTCGCTCTTTAGTGATTGGGGGCACACAGCCGGTATATTCTGGGGTTGCTCTTTAGTGATTGGGGCACACAGCCGGTATATTCTGGGGTCACTCTTTCGTGTTTGGGGGCACACAGCCGATATATTCTGGGGTTGCTCTTTAGTGATTGGGGGCACACAGCCGGTATATTCTGGGGTCACTCTTTAGTGATTGGGGGCACAGCTGGTATATTCTGGGGTCGCTCTTTAGTGATTGGGGGCACAGCTGGTATATTCTGGGGTCGCTCTTTAGTGATTGGGGGCACACAGCTGGCATATTCTGGGGTCGCTCTTTCGTGTTTGGGGGCACATAGCCGGTATATTCTGGGGTTGCTCTTTAGTGATGGGGCACACAGCCGGTATATTCTTGGGTCGCTCTTTCGTGTTTGGGGGCACACAGCCGGTATATTCTGGGGTTGCTCTTTAGTGATTGGGGGCACACAGCCGGTATATTCTGGGGTTGCTCGTTAGTGATGGGGGCACACAGCCGGTATAATCTGGGGTCGCTCTTTAGTGATTGGGGGCACACAGTCGGTATATTCTGGGTGTTGCTCTTTAGTGATTGGGGGCACACAGCCGGTATATTCTGGGGTTGCTCTTTAGTGATTGGGGGCACACAGCCGGTATATTCTGGGGTTGCTCTTTAGTGATGGTGGCACACAGCCGGTATATTCTGGGGTCACTCTTTAGTGATTGGGGGCACACAGCCGGTATATTCTGGGGTCACTCTTTAGTGATTGGGGGCACACAGCCGGTATATTCTGGGGTCGCTCTTTAGTGATTTGGGGCACACAGCCGGTATATTCTGGGGTCGCTCTTTAGTGATTGGGGGCACACAGCCGTTATATTCTGGGGTTGCTCTTTAGTGATTGGGGGCACACAGCCGGTATATTCTGGGGTCACTCTTTAGTGATTTGGGGCACACAGCCGGTATATTCTGGGGTCGCTCTTTAGTGATTGGGGGCACAATGCCGTTATATTCTGGGGTTGCTCTTTAGTGATTGGGGGCACACAGCCGGTATATTCTGGGGTTGCTCTTTAGTGATGGGGCACACAGTCGGTATATTCTGGTGTCGCTCTTTAGTGATTGGGGGCACACAGCCAGTATATTCTGGGGTTGCTCTTTAATGATGGGGCACACAGCCGGTATATTCTGGGGTTGCTCTTTAGTGATTGGGGGCACACAGCTGGTATATTCTGGGGTTGCTCTTTAGTGATTGGGGGCACACAGCCGGTATATTCTGGGGTTGCTCTTTAGTGATGGGGGCACACAGCCGGTATATTCTGGGGTCGCTCTTTAGTGATGGGGCACACAGTCGGTATATTCTGGTGTCGCTCTTTCGTGTTTGGGGGCACACAGCCGGTATATTCTGGGGTTGCTCTTTAGTGATGGGGCACACAGCCGGTATATTCTTGGGTCGCTCTTTCGTGTTTGGGGGCACACAGCCGGTATACTCTGGGGGTCACTCTTCAGTATTTGGGGGGCACACAGCCGGTATATTCTGGGGTCGCTCTTTAGTAATGGGGGCACACAGCCGGTATATTCTGGGGTCACTCTTTAGTGATTGGGGGCACACAGCCGGTATATTCTGGGGTCGCTCTTTAGTAATGGGGGCACACAGCCGGTATATTCTGGGGTCACTCTTTAGTGATTGGGGGCACACAGCCGGTATATTCTGGGGTCGCTCTTTCGTGTTTGGGGGCACATAGCCGGTATATTCTGGGGTTGCTCTTTAGTGATGGGGCACACAGCCGGTATATTCTTGGGTCGCTCTTTCGTATTTGGGGGCACACAGCCGGTATACTCTGGGGATCACTCTTCAGTATTTGGGGGGCACACAGGGGGCACTCCGCCTCTCCATGCAGCACACACAGGCGGTTAGCAGGGGTTAGCGGACGCACACACATGGAGGTTGGCACTTACATGATGACCGTTTTCTTGGGCACTTTAGTTTCTTGCTCAGTGACTATAAAGGAAACAATATGGAGAGCGGGTTAGAGACCGGCAGAAGCGGATGATCACCGGCCGGGTTAAGTCATTACCTGGATGAACAGATAAAGCAGCCATGCGTCCCGCCCCTCCCCCGCCGCCATAAACGGGGTACTCGGAGGCTGTCCACCCGCAGCAGAATGGCGGCACGCATACACAGCTGAGGATTTGTTACAAGGTGTCAGCGCAGTCAGGCCTCTATGGGCTACAGGCTGACCCCATACATTGTGACAAATCCTTAGCTGTGTGAGCAGCCCAAGGTCAGGTTCAATGTGTAACATACAATACAGACCAAAAGTTTGACACCTGACAATATGTCTTATAGTCTAGGTTCTTCAGTAGCCACCTTTTGCTCTGATTACTGCTTTGCACACTCTTGGCATTCTCTTGATGAGCTTCACGAGGTAGTCACCGGAAATGGTTCTCACTTCACAGGTGTGCCCTGTCAGGTTTAATGAGTATTTCATTCCACATGTGATAATTCATAGTTTTGATGCCTTCAATGTGAATCTACAATTTTCAGTCATGAAAATAAAGAAAACTCTTTGAATGAGAAGGTGTGTCCAAACTTTTGGTCTGTACCGTATATATATGTAATGATTGATTGCTCTCAGTGAAAGAAACATTGTAGTTGTGATACCTTTTAATGGCAACTAAAATAAAAAAAAAAGTGATGTTACAAAGCAAGCTTTTGAGACATCTCAGGTCCCTTCATCAGGCATGGTAGGACAAAATATCTGAAGAAACACAAATATATGCACAAACAGAGCAGAGGCGGCAGAATAAGAGGACATGTAACTAAACAAACCCTGAGCTTAGAAAGTGAATCCTTAATTAGCTTTGATTAGTGGTGTGAAGGTTTATTGTCCCAATATCCATGTAGGATCAGAGGCCTGTGCCCTCAGTCTCTGGAGCAGACCCCTCAGATTCTGTATCCATGTAGGATCAGAGGTCTGTGCCCTCAGTCTCTGGAGCAGACCCCTCAGATTCTGTATCCATGTAGGATCAGAGGTCTGTGCCCTCAGTCTCTGGAGCAGACCCCTCAGATTCTGTATCCATGTAGGATCAGAGGTCTGTGCCCTCAGTCTCTGGAGCAGACCCCTCAGATTCTGTATCCATGTAGGATCAGAGGCTGGTGCCCTCAGTCTCTGGAGCAGACCCCTCAGATTCTGTATCCATGTAGGATCAGAGGTCTGTGCCCTCAGTCTCTGGAGCAGACCCCTCAGATTCTGTATCCATGTAGGATCAGAGGTCTGTGCCCTCAGTCTCTGGAGCAGACCCCTCAGATTCTGTATCCATGTAGGATCAGAGGTCTGTGCCCTCAGTCTCTGGAGCAGACCCCTCAGATTCTGTATCCATGTAGGATCAGAGGCTGGTGCCCTCAGTCTCTGGAGCAGACCCCTCAGATTCTGTATCCATGTAGGATCAGAGGCTGGTGCCCTCAGTCTCTGGAGCAGACCCCTCAGATTCTGTATCCATGTAGGATCAGAGGCTGGTGTCCTCAGTCTCTGGAGCAGACCCCTCAGATTCTGTATCCATGTAGGATCAGAGGCCTGTGCCCTCAGTCTTTGGAGCAGACCCCTCAGATTCTGTATCCATGTAGGATCAGAGGCTGGTGTCCTCAGTCTCTGGAGCAGACCCCTCAGATTCTGTATCCATGTAGGATCAGAGGCTGGTGCCCTCAGTCTCTGGAGCAGACCCCTCAGATTCTGTATCCATGTAGGATCAGAGGCTGGTGTCCTCAGTCTCTGGAGCAGACTCCTCAGATTCTGTATCCATGTAGGATCAGAGGCCTGTGTCCTCAGTCTCTGGAGCAGACCCCTCAGATTCTGTATCCATGTAGGATCAGAGGCTGGTGCCCTCAGTCTCTGGAGCAGACCCCTCAGATTCTGTATCCATGTAGGATCAGAGGCCTGTGCCCTCAGTCTCTGGAGCAGACTCCTCAGATTCTGTATCCATGTAGGATCAGAGGCCTGTGTCCTCAGTCTCTGGAGCAGACCCCTCAGATTCTGTATCCATGTAGGATCAGAGGCTGGTGCCCTCAGTCTCTGGAGCAGACCCCTCAGATTCTGTATCCATGTAGGATCAGAGGCTGGTGTCCTCAGTCTCTGGAGCAGACTCCTCAGATTCTGTATCCATGTAGGATCAGAGGCCTGTGTCCTCAGTCTCTGGAGCAGACCCCTCAGATTCTGTATCCATGTAGGATCAGAGGCTGGTGCCCTCAGTCTCTGGAGCAGACCCCTCAGATTCTGTATCCATGTAGGATCAGAGGCCTGTGCCCTCAGTCTCTGGAGCAGACTCCTCAGATTCTGTATCCATGTAGGATCAGAGGCCTGTGTCCTCAGTCTCTGGAGCAGACCCCTCAGATTCTGTATCCATGTAGGATCAGAGGCTGGTGTCCTCAGTCTCTGGAGCAGACTCCTCAGATTCTGTATCCATGTAGGATCAGAGGCCAGGTGCCCTCACTGTCTCTGGAGCAGACCCCTCAGATTCTGTATCCATGTAGGATCAGAGGTCTGTGTCCTCAGTCTCTGGAGCAAACTCCTCAGATTCTGTATCCATGTAGGATCAGAGGCTGGTGTCCTCAGTCTCTGGAGCAGACTCCTCAGATTCTGTATCCATGTAGGATCAGAGGCCTGTGTACTCAGTCTCTGGAGCAGACCCCTCAGATTCTGTATCCATGTAGGATCAGAGTCCTGTGCCCTCATTCTCTGGAGCAGACCCCTCAGATTCTGTATCCATGTAGGATCAGAGGCCTGTGTCCTCAGTCTCTGGAGTAGACCCCTCAGATTCTGTATCCATGTAGGATCAGAGGCTGGTGCCCTCAGTCTCTGGAGCAGACTCCTCAGATTCTGTATCCATGTAGGATCAGAGGTCTGTGCCCTCAGTCTCTGGAGCAGACCCCTCAGATTCTGTATCCATGTAGGATCAGAGGCTGGTGCCCTCAGTCTCTGGAGCAGACCCCTCAGATTCTGTATCCATGTAGGATCAGAGGCTGGTGTCCTCAGTCTCTGGAGCAGACCCCTCAGATTCTGTATCCATGTAGGATCAGAGGCCTGTGCCCTCAGTCTCTGGAGCAGACCCCTCAGATTCTGTATCCATGTAGGATCAGAGGCTGGTGTCCTCAGTCTCTGGAGCAGACCCCTCAGATTCTGTATCCATGTAGGATCAGAGGCTGGTGCCCTCAGTCTCTGGAGCAGACCCCTCAGATTCTGTATCCATGTAGGATCAGAGGCTGGTGTCCTCAGTCTCTGGAGCAGACTCCTCAGATTCTGTATCCATGTAGGATCAGAGGCCTGTGTCCTCAGTCTCTGGAGCAGACCCCTCAGATTCTGTATCCATGTAGGATCAGAGGCTGGTGCCTTCAGTCTCTGGAGCAGACCCCTCAGATTCTGTATCCATGTAGGATCAGAGGCCTGTGCCCTCAGTCTCTGGAGCAGACTCCTCAGATTCTGTATCCATGTAGGATCAGAGGCCTGTGTCCTCAGTCTCTGGAGCAGACCCCTCAGATTCTGTATCCATGTAGGATCAGAGGCTGGTGCCCTCAGTCTCTGGAGCAGACCCCTCAGATTCTGTATCCATGTAGGATCAGAGGCTGGTGTCCTCAGTCTCTGGAGCAGACTCCTCAGATTCTGTATCCATGTAGGATCAGAGGCCTGTGTCCTCAGTCTCTGGAGCAGACCCCTCAGATTCTGTATCCATGTAGGATCAGAGGCTGGTGCCCTCAGTCTCTGGAGCAGACCCCTCAGATTCTGTATCCATGTAGGATCAGAGGCCTGTGCCCTCAGTCTCTGGAGCAGACTCCTCAGATTCTGTATCCATGTAGGATCAGAGGCCTGTGTCCTCAGTCTCTGGAGCAGACCCCTCAGATTCTGTATCCATGTAGGATCAGAGGCTGGTGTCCTCAGTCTCTGGAGCAGACTCCTCAGATTCTGTATCCATGTAGGATCAGAGGCCAGGTGCCCTCACTGTCTCTGGAGCAGACCCCTCAGATTCTGTATCCATGTAGGATCAGAGGTCTGTGTCCTCAGTCTCTGGAGCAAACTCCTCAGATTCTGTATCCATGTAGGATCAGAGGCTGGTGTCCTCAGTCTCTGGAGCAGACTCCTCAGATTCTGTATCCATGTAGGATCAGAGGCCTGTGTACTCAGTCTCTGGAGCAGACCCCTCAGATTCTGTATCCATGTAGGATCAGAGTCCTGTGCCCTCATTCTCTGGAGCAGACCCCTCAGATTCTGTATCCATGTAGGATCAGAGGCCTGTGTCCTCAGTCTCTGGAGTAGACCCCTCAGATTCTGTATCCATGTAGGATCAGAGGCTGGTGCCCTCAGTCTCTGGAGCAGACTCCTCAGATTCTGTATCCATGTAGGATCAGAGGTCTGTGCCCTCAGTCTCTGGAGCAGACTCTTCAGATTCTGTATCCATGTAGGATCAAAGGCCTGGTGTCCTCAGTCTCTGGAACAGACTCTTCAGATTCTGTATCCATGTAGGATCAGAGGCTGGTGCCCTCAGTCTCTGGAGCAGACTCCTCAGATTCTGTATCCATGTAGGATCAGAGGTCTGTGCCCTCAGTCTCTGGAGCAGACTCTTCAGATTCTGTATCCATGTAGGATCAAAGGCCTGGTGTCCTCAGTCTCTGGAACAGACTCTTCAGATTCTGTATCCATGTAGGATCAGAGGCTGGTGCCCTCAGTCTCTGGAGCAGACTCCTCAGATTCTGTATCCATGTAGGATCAGAGGTCTGTGCCCTCAGTCTCTGGAATAGACTCCTCAGATTCTGTATCCATGTAGGATCAAAGGCCTGGTGTCCTCAGTCTCTGGAGCAGACTCTTCAGATTCTGTATCCATGTAGGATCAAAGGCCTGGTGTCCTCAGTCTCTGGAACAGACTCCTCAGATTCTGTATCCATGTAGGATTAGAGGTCTGGTGTCCTCAGTCTCTGGAGCAGACTCCTCAGATTCTGTATCCATATAGGATCAGAGGTCTGTGCCCTCAATCTCTGGAGCAGACTCCTCAGATTCTGTATCCATGTAGGATCAGAGGCCTGTGCCCTCAGTCTCTGGAGCAGACTCTTCAGATTCTGTATCCATGTAAGATCAGAGGTCTGTGCCCTCAATCTCTGGAGCAGACTCCTCAGATTCTGTATCCATGTAGGATCAGAGGCCTGGTGTCCTCAGTCTCTGGAACAGACTCCTCAGATTCTGTATCCATGTAGGATCAGAGGGCTGGTGCCCTCAGTCTCTGGAATAGACTCCTCAGATTCTGTATCCATGTAGGATCAGAGGCCTGGTGTCCTCAGTCTCTGGAACAGACTCCTCAGATTCTGTATACATGTTGGATCAGAGGCCTGGTGCCCTCAGTCTCTGGAATAGACTCCTCAGATTCTGTATCCATGTAGGATCAGAGGCCTGGCGTCCTCAGTCTCTGGAGCAGACTCCTCAGATTCTGTATCCATGTTGGATCAGAGGCTGGTGCCCTCAGTCTCTGGAATAGACTCCTCAGATTCTGTATCCATGTAGGATCAGAGGCCTGGTGCCCTCAGTCTCTGGAGCAGACTCCTCAGATTCTGTATCCATGTAGGATCAGAGGCCTGTGCCCTCAGTCTCTGGAATAGACTCCTCAGATTCTGTATACATGTAGGATCAGAGGCCTGGTGTCCTCAGTCTCTGGAGCAGACTCCTCAGATTTTGTAGTGGGTCATAAATCCTCCTGACAGGCTGAGTCCTGTTCCACAGAGTTAAACATTGTAATGAATTTGTCTCCCAGACCCTTCGATGATTCTGTCAGCTGAAGTTGCCTTTTAATATGACGACTTTCATGTAGTTTATGTTGTGTCCTGGAGCACAGAAATGTTTGGCCACAGGTAAATGGATTTTTTTGTCTGTAATTGTGTGTCGGTGAGATCTCATTCTTGCTTTCAGTCGCTGTCCTGTTTCTCCAACATAGAGACCCCCAATAGGACATATAGTGCACAGCATTAAGTACACCACGTTGGAAGAGGAACATGTGAATGTCCCGGGAATTTTATAGTCCTTCTGTGTGTTAGGGATCTGTATCCGGTCTTTGGTCTCTACATGAGTACAGGGTTTGCAGCTGTTTACATTGCAGGGATAGGTTCCTCTTGGTGTGTCTGAGGGCATAGAACTTCGGATCATGATGCTCCTTAAATTAGGAGGTTGCCTGTAGCACAGCAATGGAGGATCTTTGAATATTGTTTTTAACCGGTTACCCTTGTGTAGAATGTGGTGAAGTTTCTTGGCTGTTCTTCTCAGTACCTCAAGCTGTGGGTTGTAGGTCACCACCAGAGGTACTTGACTATTTTCCTTTTTTTTTTGTTTGTATTGAAGCAGTTCACTTCTAGGGGCCCTTGTGGCTCTAATGATCTGGTCATCTATGGAGGTGGGGTGAGAGCCTTGGTTTAGAAATGTCTTTTTAAGATGGGTTAAGTGTTCATCCCTGTCTGCAGGGCTGGAACAGATACGATTATATCTCAGGGCCTGGCTGTAGACAATGGACTTTTTAATGTGTTTGGGGTGGAAACTGTCCCATCTGAGGTATGTGGGACGGTCAATAGGCTTCTGATACACCGATGTCTGGATTGAACCGTTTTGATTTTTTATGGTGGTATCTAGGAAGGTGATTTCTGTTTTTGAGTGGTCCAATGTCAAGTTTATGGTAGGATGAAATGCATTGAATTGTTCATTAAATTTTAGAAGCTCTTGTTCAGATTCGGTCCAGATTATTAAGATGTCATCTATGTAGCGGAAATAGGCCAATGGCTTGAGGGAGCCGGATGCTAAAAAGTCATTTTCCAGTTTAGCCATGAAAAGGTTGGCATACTGCGGTGCCCTTCTGCTTCCCATAGCAGTTCCTATGCGTTGTGGATAAAGCTACAGACAACCTCTTAATTTAAGGAACATCATGATCCAAAGCTCAATGCCCTCAGACACACCAAGAGCTGCAAAACCTGCGCTCATGTAGAGACGAAAGACCGGATACAGATCCCTAACACACAGAAGGACAATAAGATTCCTGGGACATTCACACGCTCCTCCTCCAATGTGGTGTAGTTTATCCTGTGCACTATATGTCCTATTGGGGGCCTCTATGTTGGAGAAACAGGACAGAGACTGAGAGCGAGGATGAGATCTCACCGCCACACAATTACAGACAAAAAAGCCATTTACCTGTGGCCAAACATTTCTGTGCTCCAGGACACAAGATAAATAAACCATATGAAAGTCGTCATATTAAAAGAAAACTTCAATCACAAAATCATGGAAGGGTCTGGGAGACAAATTCATTACAATGTGTGACTCTGTGGACACAGGACTCAGCCTGCCAGGAGGATTTATGACCCACTACTTTCACACCACTAATCAAAGCTAATTAAGGATTCACTCTCAAAGCTCAGTGTTTATTTACATGTCCTCTTATTCTGCCATCCCTCTGCCCTGTTTTGTGTATATATTTGTGTTTCTTCAGATATTTTGGCATACCATGCCCGATGAAAGGACCTGAGAAGTCTGGAACGCTGCTTTGTAACACCATTCTATTTTATTTTAGTCGCTATTAAAAGGTATCACAACTACAAAACTATTATTTTGTTTCTTTCACTGAGAGCAATCAATCATTTATGAACTGGCTAACACGGTACCAAAACTTTTTTCCTTTAACATATATATTCACTGACAGCAAATTATGGAAAAACGATTCCCACCGTCTAACCCCCATCATCTGTCACCTCTGGACGGCCCAGACCCTCCCCTGCCCCAGAACTTCCCCACCCATCAGTCTGACTGAGCTACAGCAGGTTATACTTTCATCACACGCAAATAAGCCCTGACTGCCATCTGTACCCACAATGCACTGGAGTAGCAGGACGCAACACAATCTGGACTGCAGCTCTGGAGGTGACTGGAGGATAAGACACGATGTAACAGCAGAATAGTGACTGCAGCTCTGGAGGTGACTGGAGGATAAGACACGATGTGACAGCACAATAGTGACTGCAGCTCTGGAGGTGACTGGAGGATAAGACACGATGTAACAGCAGAATAGTGACTGCAGCTCTGGAGGTGACTGGAGCATAAGACACGATGTAACACCAGAATAGTGACTGCAGATCTGGAGGTGACTGGAGGAAAAGACACAATGTAACAGCAGAATAGTGACTGCAGCTCTGGAGGATAAGACATGATGTAAAAGCAGAAGAGTGACTGCAGCTCTGGAGGTGACTGGAGGATGAGACATGATGTAACAGCAGAATAGTGACTGCAGCTCTGGAGGTGTGTGGAGGATAAGACATGATGTAACAGCAGAATAGTGACTGCAGCTCTGGAGGCGACTGGAGGATAAGACATGATGTAACAGCAGCATAGTGACTGCAGCTGTGGAGGATAAGACATGATGTAACAACAGAATAGTGACTGCAGCTCTGGAGGTGACTGGAGGATAAGACATGATGTAACAACAGAATAGTGACTGCAGCTCTGGTGGTGAGTGGAGGATAAGACATGATGTAACAGGAGAATAGTGAGTGCAGCTCTGGAGGTGACTGGATGATAAGACATGATGTAACAGCAGAATAGTGACTGCAGCTCTGGAGGTGAGTGGAGGATAAGACATAATGTAAGAGGAGAATAGTGACTGCAGCTCTGCAGGTGATTGGAGGATAAGACAAGATGTAACAGCAGAATAGTGAGTGCAGCTCTGGAGGTGACTGGAGGATAAGACACGATGTAACACCAGAATAGTGACTGCAGCTCTGGAGGTGACTGGAGGATAAGACATGATGACATTTCATACATGAATAGTTTATATGATAATCAGATACTTTGTAATATGCTGATCAGAGATGGCGGCTTCTTAGTGTCGGGATCGTTTCGATCTTCGCAGTCGTCATCTCCTCTCAGTGATGGAACAATCGATCTTCAATGAAAACACATTTTACCCCAGAATTGAGAATTCTGAGAAGAAATGACCCCTCCTGGGGGAGAATGAACCGAGAGCTCGGATAAGATTATTACAAAGTTTCTTATTTTCATATAAACTATTGATTTACGAAATTAAATGTAAAATGTCTTAGACTCATTAAGCGAGCGGCGTGTGCGGCGGATCTGAGGAGACACGATGTGTGACGGGTATAAGAGGATAGCAACTAAAAGAAGTCCACCACCCAGCGGAGGAGTCCTGCAAGACCTCCACCTGCAAGGACCGGCATCAAATCCTCAGCAGAGAACACAGAAGACTAGCCTGGGCCCCGGCACCAGCCCTCTAGCCTGGGCTCCTCTAGCCTGGGCCCCGGCACCAGCCCTCTAGCCTGGGCTCCTACACCAGCCCTCTAGCCTGGGCCCCGGCACCAGCCCTCTAGCCTGGGCTCCTCTAGCCTGGGCTCCTCTAGCCTGGGCCCCGACAGCAGCCCTCTAGCCTGGGCTCCTCTAGCCTGGTCCCCGACACCAGCCCTCTAGCCTGGGCTCCTCTAGCCTGGGCTCCTCTAGCCTGGGCCCCGGCACCAGCCCTCTAGCCTGGGCTCCTCTAGCCTGGGCCCCGACACCAGCCCTCTAGCCTGGGCTCCTCTAGCCTGGGCTCCTCTAGCCTGGGCCCCGGCACCAGCCCTCTAGCCTGGGCTCCTCTAGCCTGGGCCCCGACACCAGCCCTCTAGCCTGGGCCCCGACACCAGACCTCTAGCCTGGGCTCCTCTAGCCTGGGCTCCTCTAGCCTGGGCCCCGGCACCAGCCCTCTAGCCTGGGCTCCTCTAGCCTGGGCCCCGACAGCAGCCCTCTAGCCTGGGCTCCTCTAGCCTGGGCCCCGACACCAGCCCTCTAGCCTGGGCTCCTCTAGCCTGGGCTCCTCTAGCCTGGGCCCCGACAGCAGCCCTCTAGCCTGGGCTCCTCTAGCCTGGGCCCCGACACCAGCCCTCTAGCCTGGGCTCCTCTAGCCTGGGCTCCTCTAGCCTGGGCCCCGGCACCAGCCCTCTAGCCTGGGCTCCTCTAGCCTGGGCCCCGACACCAGCCCTCTAGCCTGGGCTCCTCTAGCCTGGGCCCCGGCACCAGCCCTCTAGCCTGGGCTCCTCTAGCCTGGGCCCCGACACCAGCCCTCTAGCCTGGGCCCCGACACCAGCCCTCTAGCCTGGGCTCCTCTAGCCTGGGCTCCTCTAGCCTGGGCCCCGACAGCAGCCCTCTAGCCTGGGCTCCTCTAGCCTGGGCCCCGACACCAGCCCTCTAGCCTGGGCTCCTCTAGCCTGGGCTCCTCTAGCCTGGGCCCCGGCACCAGCCCTCTAGCCTGAGCTCCTCTAGCCTGGGCCCCGACACCAGCCCTCTAGCCTGGGCTCCTCTAGCCTGGGCTCCTCTAGCCTGGGCCCCGGCACCAGCCCTCTAGCCTGGGCTCCTCTAGCCTGGGCCCCGACACCAGCCCTCTAGCCTGGGCCCCGACACCAGACCTCTAGCCTGGGCTCCTCTAGCCTGGGCTCCTCTAGCCTGGGCCCCGGCACCAGCCCTCTAGCCTGGGCTCCTCTAGCCTGGGCCCCGACAGCAGCCCTCTAGCCTGGGCTCCTCTAGCCTGGGCCCCGACACCAGCCCTCTAGCCTGGGCTCCTCTAGCCTGGGCTCCTCTAGCCTGGGCCCCGACAGCAGCCCTCTAGCCTGGGCTCCTCTAGCCTGGGCCCCGACACCAGCCCTCTAGCCTGGGCTCCTCTAGCCTGGGCTCCTCTAGCCTGGGCCCCGACACCAGCCCTCTAGCCTGGGCTCCTCTAGCCTGGGCCCCGACACCAGCCCTCTAGCCTGGGCTCCTCTAGCCTGGGCCCCGGCACCAGCCCTCTAGCCTGGGCTCCTCTAGCCTGGGCCCCGACACCAGCCCTCTAGCCTGGGCCCCGACACCAGACCTCTAGCCTGGGCTCCTCTAGCCTGGGCTCCTCTAGCCTGGGCCCCGGCACCAGCCCTCTAGCCTGGGCTCCTCTAGCCTGGGCCCCGACACCAGCCCTCTAGCCTGGGCCCCGACACCAGCCCTCTAGCCTGGGCTCCTCTAGCCTGGGCCCCGACACCAGCCCTCTAGCCTGGGCTCCTCTAGCCTGGGCCCCGACACCAGCCCTCTAGCCTGGGCTCCTCTAGCCTGGGCCCCAGCACCAGCCCTCTATCCTGGGCCCCGGCACCAGCCCTCTAGCCTGGGCCCCGGCACCAGCCCTCTAGCCTGGGCCCCGGCACCAGCCCTCTAGCCTGGACCCCGGCACCAGCCCTCTAGCCTGGACCCCGGCACCAGCCCTCTAGCCTGGGCTCCTCTAGCCTGGGCCCCGACACCAGCCCTCTAGCCTGGGCTCCTCTAGCCTGGGCTCCTCTAGCCTGGGCCCCGGCACCAGCCCTCTAGCCTGGGCTCCTCTAGCCTGGGCCCCGACACCAGCCCTCTAGCCTGGGCCCCGACACCAGACCTCTAGCCTGGGCTCCTCTAGCCTGGGCTCCTCTAGCCTGGGCCCCGGCACCAGCCCTCTAGCCTGGGCTCCTCTAGCCTGGGCCCCGACACCAGCCCTCTAGCCTGGGCCCCGACACCAGCCCTCTAGCCTGGGCTCCTCTAGCCTGGGCTCCTCTAGCCTGGGCCCCGACACCAGCCCTCTAGCCTGGGCTCCTCTAGCCTGGGCCCCGACACCAGCCCTCTAGCCTGGGCTCCTCTAGCCTGGGCCCCAGCACCAGCCCTCTATCCTGGGCCCCGGCACCAGCCCTCTAGCCTGGGCCCCGGCACCAGCCCTCTAGCCTGGGCCCCGGCACAAGCCCTCTAGCCTGGACCCCGGCACCAGCCCTCTAGCCTGGACCCCGGCACCAGCCCTCTAGCCTGGGCTCCTCTAGCCTGGGCTCCGGCACCAGCCCTCTAGCCTGGGCTTCTCTAGCCTGGGCTCCTGCACCATCCCTCTAGCCTGGGCCCCGACACCAGCCCTCTAGCCTGGGCTCCTCTAGCCTGGGCCCCGACACCAGCGCTCTAGCCTGGACCCCGGCACCAGCCCTCTAGCCTGGGCTCCTCTAGCCTGGGCTCCTGCACCAGCCCTCTAGCCTCGGCTCCTCTAGCCTGGGCTCCTCTAGCCTGGGCCCTGGAACCAGCCCTCTAACCTGGGCTCCTCTAGCCTGGGCTCCTGCACCAGCCCTCTAGCCTGGGCCCCGACACCAGCCCTCTAGCCTGGGCCCCGACACCAGCCCTCTAGCCTGGGCCCCGACACCAGCCCTCTAGCCTGGGCTCCTCTAGCCTGGGCTCCTGCACCAGCCCTCTAGCCTGGGCCCCGACACCAGCCCTCTAGCCTGGGCTCCTCTAGCCTGGGCTCCTGCACCAGCCCTCTAGCCTGGGCCCCGGCACCAGCCCCCTCGCCTGGGCTCCTCTAGTCGGGGCCCCTGTACCAGCCCTCTAGCCTGGTTCCCTACACCAGTCCTCTAGCCTGGGCCCCTGCACCAGTCCTCTAGCCTGGACCCCTGCACCAGCCCTCTCGTCCGGGCCCCTACACCAGCCCTCTCGTCCGGGCCCCGACACCAGCCCTCTCGTCCGGGCCCCGGCACCGGCCTCTACTTTCAAAATTTCCCAAAGAAAATTCATTGGTATATAATGTAGAAAGGAATCATGAAGAAGGAGGTGGCTGCTGCTCCCTGGAGGGAGGACCTGTGTGGCCAGGATGATTTGGAAAGCGGAGAGCACAACCTACTGGACCCGACACCTCCATCTTCTCCCCCGATATTCAATAACCAACAGAGGCCTACCACAGCAGATTTCCCTCTGACAACTCCTCTGCCTTCTCATCCTCTCTCTAATCCTGCCCTTGACCTCTTCTTTCCTGCTCTTCTCTTCCTCCTTCTCTCATCTCCCTATGTTGCTCCACTGACCTCACCTTTTACCTCCTGTAATTTTATTGTCCACCATCCTTTATTCCTTTTCTCCACCTCATTATCCTGCTCCTCCACCTCCTTGTCCTCCTCCACTTTCTCGATCTGCTGCTACAGACCTCGCATTTCTCTCCACAAACTTCCATCCTCCACCACCTTCCCCTCTTTCCTCAATTCCTCTACTTATGCTCCTACTCATCTCCTCCAGCACCACCTCCTCCTCTCCTCCACCACCGCATGCTCCTCCTTCTGTTTTTCCTCTTCCTCCTCCTGCTGTTCCACGTCCTCTTCAAACTCCTGATCCTGATCTACATGCTTCTCCCTCCACCTCCTACTCCTCCTCTTCAGCCTCCTTTTTCTCCTATTCCACCTCCTCCTCCTGCTCATTCTTCTATTCCACCTCCTCCTCCTGCTGTTTCACCTCCTCCTCCTTATCCGCTTTCTGCTCTTCCTGCTCCACCTCCCCCACCTACTTTACTTCTCCATCCCTTCTCCTCCTGTTCCTCTACCTATTGCTTCACCTCCTCCTCCACCTTCTGCTTCTCTACACCTGCTCCTCTACTTCCTGCTCCTCTTCTTCAACCCCAGCTTCTCCTGCTCTCCTCCTCCACCTCCTGCTCTTCCTTTTCAACCTCTTGCTCCTTGTCTCTGGTTCCTTCTCCACCTCCTCTTGCACCTGTCCTCCACCTCCTGCTCTTTCGCCTCATCCACCTCTTGTGCCTCCTTTTCCTGCTGCTCCTCCTCCTCCACCTCTTCTTCCACCTTTGTCCCCTACTCCTCCACCTGTTCATTCACCCGGTCCTCCCCTCCACCTCCTGTGCCTCCTCCTCTACCTCTTCTTCTCCACCTCCACCTCCTGCTCCTCATCTCTACCTCCTGCTCTTTTTGCCTCCTACTCCTGATTGTCCATCTCCTGCTCTGCTTCCTGCTCTTGTTCCTCCACCTTCTACTCCTCTCGTCCACCACCTGCTGTTCTTCCTCCTCCTGCTGCTGCTCATCATGCTTCTCCGCTCCACCTCCACCTTCTCTTGTCCACCTCTTGCTCTTCCTCCACCTTCTACTCCACCTCCTGCTTCCTTTGTCCTCCTCCTGCTCTTCCACCTTCTACTCTGCTCTGCCTCCTTCTCCTGTTCCCCTCCTCTATCTCCTACTCTACCTCGTCCACCTCTTAGTCGACCTCTTGCTGCCCTCGTCCACCTCCTGCTCTGCCTCCTTCCATGTCCTGCTCCTGCTTCATTCCGCCTCCACCTCCTGTTCTTAATCATTCATCTCCTGCCCTTCCTCCTACACCTCCTGCTGTGCTCCACCTTCTCCTCCTCCACCACCCATCCACTCTGCCTCCACCTCCTGCTCCCCTCCGCCTCCACCTCCCACTCTTCCTCCTCTACTTCCTTCTCCTCCACATCCTGCTGCGCTCTGCCTCCACCTCCCCTCATGTATCTCCTACTCCTCCACCTCCAGCCCTTCCTCCTCCATCTCTTGCTCCTCCACCTCCTACTCCACTCTGCCTCCACCTCCTGCTCTGCCTCCTGCCCTTCATCCTCCACCTCCAACCCTTCCTCCTCCATCTCTTGCTCCTCCACCTCCTACTCCACTCTGCCTCCACCTCCTGCTCTACCTCCTGCTCTTCCTCCTCCACCTTCTGCTCCCCCTCATGCTCTGATCTGACTCCACCTCCTGCCCTTCCTTCTCCACCTCCAGCTCTTCTACCTCTTCCTCCACTCCACCTCCTACTCCTCCTTTGCTTCGCCATCACCTCCTGCTCTGCCTCTTCCACCTCCTGATCCTACACCTCCTGTTCCCCTGGTCCACCTCCTGCTCTTACTCCTTCAACTGCAGCTCCTCCTTCTCCACCTCTTGCTCTTCCACCTCCTACTCCGCTCTGTCTCTACCTCCTGCTCTCCTTGTCTACCTCATGCTCTTCCTCCTCCAACTTCTGCTCCCCCTCCTGCTCCTCCTCGTGCTCTGATCTGCCTTCACCTCCTGCCCTTCCTTCTCCACCTCCTGCTCTTCCACCTTCTACTCCGCTCCACCTCCTGCTCCAATTCACTGTCACCTCCACCTCCTCCACATCCTGCTCTCCCTCCTGCTCCTACTTGTGCTTTGATCTGGGTCCACCTCCTGCTCTGCCTCCTCCACCTTCTGATCCTCATCCACTTCACTTCCACCTGCTGCTCTTCCTCCTCCCCCTCATGCTCTGATCAGCCTACAGCTCCTGCTCTGCCTCCTCCACCTCTTGATTCTCCATCTCCTGATCTGCTCTGCCTCCACCTCATGCTCTTCCTCCTCCTCCACCTTCCAGGCCCCCACCTCCTGTTCTTACTCCTTCACCTTCTACGCCCTCACCTCCTGTTCTTCCTCCTTCCCCTCTTGCTCCTGTTCCTGCTCCTCCTCCTGCTCTGATCTGCCCCCACTTCCTGCTCCTCCTTGTGATCTGCTCTGCCTCTACTCCTGCTCTGCCTCCTTCACCTCCTGAGCTTCATCCTTCACCTCCTGCTCTGCTTCCTCCACCTTCTGCTCCACCTCCACCACTTCCTGATCTTCCACCTCATTTGCTCTGCCTCCACCTCCAGCTCTACCTCCTCCACCTCCTGATCCTCCACCTCTTGATCCTCCACCTCCTGATCTGCTCTGCCTCCACCTCCTGATCTGCTCTGCCTCCACCTCGTGATCTGCTCTGCCTCCACCTCGTGATCTGCTCTGCCTCCACCTCGTGATCTGCTCTGCCTCCACCTCCTGATCTGCTCTGCCTCCACCTCCTGATCTGCTCTGCCTCCACCTCCTGATCTGCTCTGCCTCCACCTCGTGATCTGCTCTGCCTCCACCTCCTGATCTGCTCTGCCTCCACCTCGTGATCTGCTCTGCCTCCACCTCCTGATCTGCTCTGCCTCCACCTCGTGATCTGCTCTGCCTCCACCTCCTGATCTGCTCTGCCTCCACCTCCTGATCTGCTCTGCCTCCACCTCCTGATCTGCTCTGCCTCCACCTCCTGCTTTTCCTCCTCCACCTCCTGATCTGCTCTGCCTCCACCTCCTGCTTTTCCTTCTCCACCTCCTGCTCTGCCTCCACCTCCTGCTTTTCGTCCTCCACCTCCTGCTTTTCGTCCTCCACCTCCTGCTTCTCCTCCTCCACCTCCTGCTTTTCCTCCTCCACCTCCTGCTTTTCCTCCTCCACCTCCTGCTTTTCCTCCTCCACCTCCTGCTTTTCCTCCTCCACCTCCTGCTTTTCCTCCTCCATCTCCTCCTGCTTTTCCTCCTCCATCTCCTCCTGCTTTTCGTCCTCCACCTCCTGCTTTTCGTCCTCCACCTCCTGCTTTTCGTCCTCCACCTCCTGCTTTTCGTCCTCCACCTCCTGCTTCTCCTCCTCCACCTCCTGCTTCTCCTCCTCCACCTCCTGCTTTTCCTCCTCCACCTCCTGCTTTTCCTCCTCCACCTCCTGCTTTTCGTCCTCCACCTCCTGCTTTTCCTCCTCCACCTCCTGCTTTTCCTCCTCCACCTCCTGCTTTTCCTCCTCCACCTCCTGCTTTTCCTCCTCCACCTCCTGCTTTTCCTCCTCCACCTCCTGCTTTTCCTCCTCCACCTCCTGCTTTTCGTCCTCCACCTCGTGCTTTTCCTCCTCCACCACCTCCTGCTTTTCCTCCTCCACCTCCTCCTGCTCTGCCTCCACCTCCTCTGCCTCCACCTCCTCCTGCTCTGCCTCCTCCGCCTCCTGCTCTGCCTCCTCCGCCTCCTGCTCTGCCTCCTCCACCTCCTGCTCTGCCTCCTCCACCTCCTGCTTTGCCTCCTCCACCTCCTGCTTTGCCTCCTCCACCTCCTGCTTTTCGTCCTCCACCTCCTGCTTTTCCTCCTCCACCTCCTGCTTTTCGTCCTCCACCTCCTGCTTTTCCTCCTCCACCTCCTGCTTTTCCTCCTCCACCTCCTCCTGCTTTTCCTCCTCCACCTCCTCCTGCTCAGCCTCCACCTCCTCCTGCTCTGCCTCCACCTCCTGTTCTTCCTCCTCCACCTTCTACTCCTCCACCTCTTGCTTCCCTCCTCTTTCTTCACTTTTTACCTTCTCCTCTCCTGCCAGTTCTGCCATATTGAGGGCCCCTCTCCCTCCTGTCTTCCGTGTAATCCTCCCTCATAAGTCCATGGACATTCTTAGTGTCTGGGTAATGGACATTAGCAGGCAGGATTCACAACGTCCTGATGTAAATTGGTCTGTGGCCCATTCCTCTGGAGATACAAGGCTGAGCTCAGTAGAGGACCCGGTGGCCTCCATCTCTCTGCGCTCACACAGATCCACCACCCTCATCATCCTCCATATTTACAGTGAGTAGAAGGATGATGCTTTCCATATTCAGTGATGTCCCAGCACAGGAGGATACAGCATGAGCTGTCAATCACACACAGCAGCCCCACCCACATGGAGCCATCAGCGGGGTACAGAGGAGGTGGGCACACAAATCCCTATTGATCCTGAGCAGATAGTTACACAGGTCCCCCAATGACAGATCGGGGGGCAGCAAACACAGGCAGGCATCCTGTGGCCACCGACGGGGGCAGAGGAGGTTAGTGGCGGAGCATGCACAGGCGGCAATGCCATACATTACATCACCTGCCGCATGCTGATGAATGTATGTACCGTGCACCAGACACACCGCAAGCTGCAGCCACAGCCAGAATGTATGGAAGTCACCACTACCGGTCAGTAACCCTAACACTAACCGCCCCCCCCCAAAAAAAAATCAACATTACAGGGGTGCCCACTCCCGAAATAAGGAAGTATAGCAAAACGACAACATCAGGTAACAACAGCCGGGCACAATCCTGACTGCAGCTCTGGAGGTGACTGGAGGATAAGACACGATGTAACAGCAGAATAGTGACTGCAGCTCTGGAGGTGACTGGAGGATAAGACACGATGTAACAGCAGAATAGTGACTGCAGCTCTGGAGGATAAGACATGATGTAACAGCAGAATAGTGACTGCAGCTCTGGAGGTGACTGGAGTAAAAGACACGATGTAACAGCAGAACAGTGACTGCAGCTCTGGAGGTGAGTGGAGGATAAGACCTGAGGAACAGCAGAATACTGACTGCAGCTCTGGAGGTGACTGAAGGATAAGGCATGATGTAACAGCAGAATAGTGACTGCAGCTCTGGAGGTGACTGGAGGATAGGGCATGATGTAACAGCAGAATAGTGAGTGCAGCTCTGGAGGTGACTGGAGGATGAGACATGATGTAACAGCAGAATAGTGACTGCAGCTCTGGAGGTGACTGGAGGATGAGACATGATGTAACAGCAGAATAGTGACTGCAGCTCTGGAGGTGACTGGAGGATAAGGCATGATGTAACAGCAGAATAGTGAGTGCAGCTCTGGAGGTGACTGGAGGATGAGACCTGATGTAACAGCAGAATAGTGAGAGCAGCTCTGGAGGTGACTGGAGGATGAGACATGATGTAACAGCAGAATAGTGACTGCAGCTCTGGAGGTGACTGGAGGATGAGACATGATGTAACAGCAGAATAGTGACTGCAGCTCTGGAGGTGACTGGAGGATAAGGCATGATGTAACAGCAGAATAGTGAGTGCAGCTCTGGAGGTGACTGGAGGATGAGACCTGATGTAACAGCAGAATAGTGAGAGCAGCTCTGGAGGTGACTGGAGGATGAGACATGATGTAACAGCAGAATAGTGACTGCAGCTCTGGAGGTGACTGGAGGATGAGACATGATGTAACAGCAGAATAGTAACTGCAGCTCTGGAGGTGACTGGAGGATAAGGCATGATGTAACAGCAGAATAGTGAGTGCAGCTCTGGAGGTGACTGGAGGATGAGACATGATGTAACAGCAGAATAGTGACTGCAGCTCTGGAGGTGACTGGAGGATGAGACATGATGTAACAGCAGAATAGTGAGTGCAGCTCTGGAGGTGACTGGAGGATAAGGCATGATGTAACAGCAGAATAGTGAGTGCAGCTCTGGAGGTGACTGGAGGATGAGACCTGATGTAACAGCAGAATAGTGAGAGCAGCTCTGGAGGTGACTGGAGGATGAGACATGATGTAACAGCAGAATAGTGACTGCAGCTCTGGAGGTGACTGGAGGATAAGGCATGATGTAATAGCAGAATAGTGAGTGCAGCTCTGGAGGTGACTGGAGGATGAGACCTGATGTAACAGCAGAATAGTGAGAGCAGCTCTGGAGGTGACTGGAGGATGAGACATGATGTAACAGCAGAATAGTGACTGCAGCTCTGGAGGTGACTGGAGGATGAGACATGATGTAACAGCAGAATAGTGACTGCAGCTCTGGAGGTGACTGGAGGATAAGGCATGATGTAACAGCAGAATAGTGAGTGCAGCTCTGGAGGTGACTGGAGGATGAGACCTGATGTAACAGCAGAATAGTGAGAGCAGCTCTGGAGGTGACTGGAGGATGAGACATGATGTAACAGCAGAATAGTGACTGCAGCTCTGGAGGTGACTGGAGGATGAGACATGATGTAACAGCAGAATAGTGACTGCAGCTCCGGAGGTGACTGGAGGATGAGACATGATGTAACAGCAGAATAGTGACTGCAGCTCTGGAGGTGACTGGAGGATAAGGCATGATGTAACAGCAGAATAGTGAGTGCAGCTCTGGAGGTGACTGGAGGATGAGACCTGATGTAACAGCAGAATAGTGAGAGCAGCTCTGGAGGTGACTGGAGGATGAGACATGATGTAGCAGCAGAATAGTGAGTGCAGCTCTGGAGGTGACTGGAGGATGAGACATGATGTAGCAGCAGAATACACCGTGTGCAGAGTTCTCAGCAGTCCGTGTTGTCACCAAATCATCATTTTCTCCAGATTTCCGATCTTCGAATTGTATAATCCCGAATGCTGATTGGATGGAGCGGTGATGTGTATCTGTGTAATGAGGGGGTGTGGTCTCAGGATGCCCCACCCTTTTCAGGGTGTACTGAATTATTAGGAGCTCGTTATTCAGGAAAAATGGCTAAAAAGAGATTTCACTGAGAAGTCACAGATTGTTCCCATCTCAGAGGACACCGCTCCTGATACTGCTCAGAGGAGGCTGAGCCCGACCACCACTGAGCAAGACAAAGCTGAGCCCAGCCACCACTGAGCAAGACACAGGGGGCCGAGCCCAACCACTGAGCAAGACACAGGGGGCCGAGCCCAACCACTGAGCAAGACACAGGGGGCCAAGCCCAACCACCACTGAGCAAGACACAGGGAGCCGAGCCCAACCACCACTGAGCAAGACACAGGGGGCCGAGCCCAACCACTGAGCAAGACACAGGGGGCCGAGCCCAACCACCACTGAGCAAGACACAGGGAGCCGAGCCCAACCACCACTGAGCAAGACACAGGGGGCCGAGCCCAACCACCACTGAGCAAGACACAGGGGGCCGAGCCCAACCACCACTGAGCAAGACACAGGGAGCCGAGCCCAACCACCACTGAGCAAGACACAGGGAGCCGAGCCCAACCACCACTGAGCAAGACACAGGGAGCCGAGCCCAACCACCACTGAGCAAGACACAGGGAGCCGAGCCCAACCACCACTGAGCAAGACACAGGGAGCCGAGCCCAACCACCACTGAGCAAGACACAGGGAGCCGAGCCCAACCACCACTGAGCAAGACACAGGGAGCCGAGCCCAACCACCACTGAGCAAGACACAAGGGGCCGAGCCCAACCACCACCGAGCAAGACACGGGAGGCTGAGCCCAACCCTCTCGGCCTCCTTTTCTATATTATGGGGTCGTCCCCTCTCGGTCTCCTTTTCTATATTATGGGGTCGTCCCCTCTCGGCCTCCTTTTCTATATTATGGGGTCGTCTCCTCTCGGCCTCCTTTTCTATATTATGGGGTCGTCCCCTCTCGGTCTCCTTTTCTATATTATGGGGTCGTCCCCTCTCGGCCTCCTTTTCTATATTATGGAGTCGTCCCCTCTCGGCCTCCTTTTCTATATTATGGGGTCGTCCCCTCTCGGCCTCCTTTTCTATATTATGGGGTCGTCCCCTCTCGGCCTCCTTTTCTATATTATGGGGTCGTCCCCTCTCGGCCTCCTTTTCTATATTATGTGGTTGTCCCCTCTCGGCCTCCTTTTCTATATTATGGGGTCGTCCCCTCTCGGCCTCCTTTTCTATATTATGGGATTGTCTCCTCTCGGCTTCCTTTTCTATATTATGGGGTCGTCTCCTCTCGGCCTCCTTTTCTATATTATGGGGTCGTCCCCTCTCGGCCTCCTTTTCTATATTATGGGGTCGTCTCCTCTCGGCCTCCTTTTCTATATTATGGGGTCGTCCCCTCTCGGCCTCCTTTTCTATATTATGGAGGTGTCCCCTCTCGGCCTCCTTTTCTATATTATGGGGTTGTCCCCTCTCGGCCTCCTTTTCTATATTATGGGGTCGTCCCCTCTCGGTCTCCTTTTCTATATTATGAGGTCGTCCCCTCTCGGCCTCCTTTTCTATATTATGGGGTCGTCCCCTCTCGGTCTCCTTTTCTATATTATGAGGTCGTCCCCTCTCGGCCTCCTTTTCTATATTATGGGGTCGTCCCCTCTCGGTCTCCTTTTCTATATTATGGGGTCGTCTCCTCTCGGCCTCCTTTTCTATATTATGGGGTCGTCCCCTCTCGGCCTCCTTTTCTATATTATGGGGTCGTCCCCTCTCGGCCTCCTTTTCTATATTATGAGGTCGTCCCCTCTCGGCCTCCTTTTCTATATTATGGGGTCGTCCCCTCTCGGCCTCCTTTTCTATATTATGGGGTCGTCTCCTCTCGGCCTCCTTTTCTATATTATGGGGTCGTCCCCTCTCGGCCTCCTTTTCTATATTATGGGGTCGTCTCCTCTCGGCCTCCTTTTCTATATTATGGGGTCGTCCCCTCTCGGCCTCCTTTTCTATATTATGGGGTCGTCCCCTCTCGGCCTCCTTTTCTATATTATGGGGTCGTCCCCTCTCGGCCTCCTTTTCTATATTATGGGGTCGTCCCCTCTCGGCCTCTTTTTCTATATTATGAGGTCGTCCCCTCTCGGCCTCCTTTTCTATATTATGGGGTCGTCCCCTCTCGGCCTCCTTTTCTATATTATGGGGTCGTCCCCTCTCGGCCTCCTTTTCTATATTATGGGGTCGTCCCCTCTCGGCCTCCTTTTCTATATTATGGGGTCGTCCCCTCTCGGCCTCCTTTTCTATATTATGGGGTCGTCTCCTCTCGGCCTTTTTTTCTATATTATGGGGTCGTCTCCTCTCGGCCTCTTTTTCTATATTATGGGGTCGTCTCCTCTCGGCCTCCTTTTCTATATTATGGGGTCGTCCCCTCTCGGCCTCCTTTTCTATATTATGGGGTCGTCTCCTCTCGGCCTTTTTTTCTATATTATGGGGTCGTCTCCTCTCGGCCTCCTTTTCTATATTATGGGGTCGTCTCCTCTCGGCCTCCTTTTCTATATTATGGGGTCGTCTCCTCTCGGCCTCCTTTTCTATATTATGGGGTCGTCCCCTCTCGGCCTCCTTTTCTATATTATGGGGTCGTCCCCTCTCGGCCTCCTTTTCTATATTATGGGGTCGTCTCCTCTCGGCCTTTTTATCTATATTATGGGGTCGTCTCCTCTCGGCCTCTTTTTCTATATTATGGGGTCGTCTCCTCTCGGCCTCCTTTTCTATATTATGGGGTCGTCCCCTCTCGGCCTCCTTTTCTATATTATGGGGTCGTCTCCTCTCGGCCTTTTTTTCTATATTATGGGGTCGTCTCCTCTCGGCCTCCTTTTCTATATTATGGGGTCGTCTCCTCTCGGCCTCCTTTTCTATATTATGGGGTCGTCTCCTCTCGGCCTCCTTTTCTATATTATGGGGTCGTCCCCTCTCGGCCTCCTTTTCTATATTATGGGGTCGTCCCCTCTCGGCCTCCTTTTCTATATTATGGGGTCGTCCCCTCTCGGCCTCCTTTTCTATATTATGGGGTCGTCTCCTCTCGGCCTCCTTTTCAATATTATGGGGTCGTCTCCTCTCGGCCTCCTTTTCTATATTATGGGGTCGTCTCCTCTCGGCCTCCTTTTCTATATTATGGGGTCGTCTCCTCTCGGCCTCCTTTTCTATATTATGGGGTCGTCCCCTCTCGGCCTCCTTTTCTATATTATGGGGTCGTCCCCTCTCGGCCTCCTTTTCTATATTATGGGGTCGTCTCCTCTCGGCCTCTTTTTCTATATTATGGGGTCGTCTCCTCTCGGCCTCCTTTTCTATATTATGGGGTCGTCCCCTCTCGGCCTCCTGGTGGGGCTGAGCAGGGAAGGAGGTTGTGGCCAATCAGAGCCGGAGCCCCCCGTACATCTACAGTCACAGAACATTCAAATTCTCTCAGGACACTGGACGGCGCCATGAAGACCCTCAGACCCAGCAGAGCCCACGACCGGAGGTATAAACAGTGACTGCGAGTACATGAGTGATGTCACCGCCAATCTCACCAGTGATGTCACCGCCAATCTCACCAGTGATGTCACCGCCAATCTGACCAGTGATGTCACCGCCAATCTCACCAGTGATGTCACCGCCAATCTCACCAGTGATGTCACCGCCAATCTCACCAGTGATGTCACCGCCAATCTCACCAGTGATGTCACCGCCAATCTCACCAGTGATGTCACCGCCAATCTCACCAGTGATGTCACCGCCAATCTCACCAGTGATGTCACCGCCAATCTGACCACTGATGTCACCGCCAATCTCACCAGTGATGTCACCGCCAATCTCACCAGTGATGTCACCGCTAATCACCAGTAATGTCACCGCCGATCTGTAGTGATGCCACCGCCGATCTGTAGTGACACCACCTCCGATCTGTAGTGATGTCACCGCCGATCTGTAGTGACACCACCTCCGATCTGTAGTGACGCCACCGCCGATCTCACTGATGTCACCGCCGATCTCACTGATGTCACCGCCGATCTCCACTGATGTCACCGCCGATCTCCACTGATGTCACCGCCGATCTCACTGATGTCACCGCCGATCTCACTGATGTCACCGCCGATCTCACTGATGTCACCGCCGATCTCCACTGATGTCACCGCCGATCTCCACTGATGTCACCGCCGATCTCCACTGATGTCACCGCCGATCTCACTGATGTCACCGCCGATCTCCACTGATGTCACTGCCGATCTCCACTGATGTCACCACCGATCTCACTGATGTCACCGCCGATCTCCACTGATGTCACCGCCGAACTCCACTGATGTCACCGCCGATCTCCACTGATGTCACCGCCGATCTCCACTGATGTCACCGCCGATCTGCACTGATGTCACTGCCGATCTCCACTGATGTCACCGCCGATCTCCACTGATGTCACTGCCGATCTCCACTGATGTCACCGCCGATCTCCACTGATGTCACCGCCGAACTCCACTGATGTCACCGCCGATCTCCACTGATGTCACCGCCGATCTCCACTGATGTCACCGCCGATCTGCACTGATGTCACCGCCGATCTCACTGATGTCACCGCCGATCTCCACTGATGTCACCGCCGATCTCACTGATGTCACCGCCGATCTCCACTGATGTCACCGCCGATCTCACTGATGTCACCGCCGATCTCACTGATGTCACCGCCGATCTCACTGATGTCACCGCCGATCTCACTGATGTCACCGCCGATCTCCTCTGATGTCACCGCCGATCTCCACTGATGTCACCGCCGATCTCCTCTGATGTCACCGCCGATCTCACTGATGTCACCGCCGATCTCCACTGATGTCACCGCCGATCTCACTGATGTCACCGCCGATCTCCACTGATGTCACCGCCGATCTCCACTGATGTCACCGCCGATCTCCACTGATGTCACCGCCGATCTCCACTGATGTCACCGCCGATCTCCTCTGATGTCACCGCCGATCTCACTGATGTCACCGCCGATCTCCACTGATGTCACCGCCGATCTCACTGATGTCACCGCCGATCTCACTGATGTCACCGCCGATCTCCACTGATGTCACCGCCGATCTCCTCTGATGTCACCGCCGATCTCACTGATGTCACCGCCGATCTCACTGATGTCACCACCGATCTCCACTGATGTCACCGCCGATCTCCACTGATGTCACCGCCGATCTCCACTGATGTCACCGCCGATCTCACTGATGTCACCGCCGATCTCCACTGATGTCACCGCCGATCTCCACTGATGTCACCGCCGATCTCACTGATGTCACCGCCGATCTCCTCTGATGTCACCGCCGATCTCCACTGATGTCACCGCCGATCTCCTCTGATGTCACCGCCGATCTCCACTGATGTCACCGCCGATCTCCTCTGATGTCACCGCCGATCTCACTGACGTCACCGCCGATCTCACTGATGTCACCGCCGATCTCCACTGACGTCACCGCCGATCTCACTGACGTCACCGCCGATCTCACTGACGTCACCGCCGATCTCACTGACGTCACCGCCGATCTCCACTGATGTCACCGCCGATCTCCACTGATGTCACCGCCGATCTCCACTGATGTCACCGCCGATCTCACTGATGTCACCGCCGATCTCACTGATGTCACCGCCGATCTCACTGATGTCACCGCCGATCTCCTCTAATGTCACCGCCGATCTCACTGATGTCACCGCCGATCTCCACTGATGTCACCGCCGATCTCCACTGATGTCACCGCCGATCTCCACTGATGTCACCACCGATCTCACTGATGTCACCGCCGATCTCCTCTGATGTCACCGCCGATCTCACTGATGTCACCGCCGATCTCCACTGATGTCACCGCCGATCTCCACTGATGTCACCGCCGATCTCCACTGATGTCACCACCGATCTCACTGATGTCACCGCCGATCTCCTCTGATGTCACCGCCGATCTCACTGATGTCACCGCCGATCTCCACTGATGTCACCGCCGATCTCACTGATGTCACCGCCGATCTCCACTGATGTCACCGCCGATCTCACTGATGTCACCGCCGATCTCACTGATGTCACCGCCGATCTCCACAGATGTCACCGCCGATCTCACTGATGTCACCGCCGATCTCACTGATGTCACCGCCTATCTCCACTGATGTCACCGCCGATCTCCACTGATGTCACCGCCGATCTCACTGATGTCACCGCCGATCTCACTGATGTCACCGCCGATCTCCACAGATGTCACCGCCGATCTCACTGATGTCACCGCCGATCTCCACTGACGCCACCGCCGATCTCACTGACGTCACCGCCGATCTCCACTGACGTCACCGCCGATCTCCACTGACGCCACCGCCGATCTCACTGACGTCACCGCCGATCTCACTGATGTCACCGCCGATCTCACTGATGTCACCGCCGATCTCCACTGATGTCACCGCCGATCTCACTGATGTCACCGCCGATCTCACTGATGTCACCGCCGATCTCACTGACGTCACCGCCGATCTCCACTGATGTCACCGCCGATCTCCACTGATGTCACCGCCGATCTCCACTGATGTCACCGCCGATCTATCTGATGTCACCGCCGATCTCACTGATGTCACCGCCGATCTCCACTGATGTCACCGCCGATCTCACTGATGTCACCGGCGATCTCACTGATGTCACCGCCGATCTCACTGATGTCACCGCCGATCTCCACTGATGTCACCGCCGATCTCACTGATGTCACCGCCGATCTCCACTGATGTCACCGCCGATCTCACTGATGTCACCGCCGATCTCACTGATGTCACCGCCGATCTCACTGATGTCACCGCCGATCTCCACTGATGTCACCGCCGATCTCACTGATGTCACCGTCGATCTCACTGATGTCACCGCCGATCTCACTGATGTCACCGCCGATCTCACTGATGTCACCGCCGATCTCACTGATGTCACCGCCGATCTCACTGATGTCACCGCCGATCTCACTGATGTCACCGCCGATCTCACTGATGTCACCGCCGATCTCCACTGATGTCACCGCCGATCTCACTGATGTCACCGCCGATCTCCACGGATGTCACCGCCGATCTCCACTGATGTCACCGCCGATCTCACTGGTCACCGCCGATCTCCTCTGATGTCACCGCCGATCTCACTGATGTCACCGCCGATCTCCACTGATGTCACCGCCGATCTCACTGATGTCACCGCCGATCTCCACTGATGTCACCGCCGATCTCACTGATGTCACCGCCGATCTCACTGATGTCACCGCCGATCTCCACAGATGTCACCGCCGATCTCACTGATGTCACCGCCGATCTCACTGATGTCACCGCCGATCTCCACTGATGTCACCGCCGATCTCCACTGATGTCACCGCCGATCTCACTGATGTCACCGCCGATCTCACTGATGTCACCGCCGATCTGCACTGATGTCACCGCCGATCTCCACTGATGTCACCGCCGATCTCCACTGATGTCACCGCCGATCTCCACTGATGTCACCGCCGATCTCACTGATGTCACCGCCGAACTCCACTGATGTCACCGCCGAACTCCACTGATGTCACCGCCGATCTCACTGATGTCACCGCCGATCTCACTGATGTCACCGCCGATCTCCACTGATGTCACCGGCGATCTCCACTGATGTCACCGCCGATCTTACTGATGTCACCGCCGATCTCACTGATGTCACCGCCGATCTCCACTGATGTCACCGCCGATCTCACTGATGTCACCGCCGATCTCCTCTGATGTCACCGCCGATCTCACTGATGTCACCGCCGATCTCACTGATGTCACCGCCGATCTCCTCTGATGTCACAGCCGATCTCACTGATGTCACCGCCGATCTCACTGATGTCACCGCCGATCTCACTGATGTCACTGCCGATCTCCACTGATGTCACCGCCGATCTCACTGATGTCACCGCCGATCTCCTCTGATGTCACCGCCGATCTCACTGATGTCACCGCCGATCTCACTGATGTCACCGCCAATCTCCACTGATGTCACCGCCGATCTCCTCTGATGTCACCGCCGATCTCCACTGATGTCACCGCCGATCTCCACTGATGTCACCGCCGATCTCACTGATGTCACCGCCGATCTCCACTGATGTCACCGCCGATCTCACTGATGTCACCGCCGATCTCACTGATGTCACCGCCGATCTCCACAGATGTCACCGCCGATCTCACTGATGTCACCGCCGATCTCACTGATGTCACCGCCGATCTCACTGATGTCACCGCCGATCTCCACTGATGTCACCGCCGATCTCCACTGATGTCACCGCCGATCTCACTGATGTCACCGCCGATCTCACTGATGTCACCGCCGATCTCACTGATGTCACCGCCGATCTCCACAGATGTCACCGCCGATCTCACTGATGTCACCGCCGATCTCCACTGATGTCACCGCCGATCTCCACTGATGTCACCGCCGATCTCACTGATGTCACCACCGATCTCACTGATGTCACCGCCGATCTCCACTGATGTCACCACCGATCTCACTGATGTCACCGCCGATCTCACTGATGTCACCGCCGATCTCACTGATGTCACCGCCGATCTCCACTGATGTCACCGCCGATCTCACTGATGTCACCGCCGATCTCCACTGATGTCACCGCCGATCTCCACTGATGTCACCGCCGATCTCACTGATGTCCTCGCCGATCTCCACTGATGTCACCGCCGATCTCCTCTGATGTCACCGCCGATCTCCACTGATGTCACCGCCGATCTCCACTGATGTCACCGCCGATCTCACTGATGTCACCGCCGATCTCCACTGATGTCACCGCCGATCTCCACTGATGTCACCGCTGATCTCACTGATGTCACCGCCGATCTCCACTGATGTCACCGCCGATCTCACTGATGTCACCGCCGATCTCCACTGATGTCACCGCCGATCTCCACTGATGTCACCGCCGATCTCACTGATGTCACCGCCGATCTCACTGATGTCACCGCCGATCTCCACTGATGTCACCGCCGATCTCACTGATGTCACCGCCGATCTCACTGATGTCACCGCTGATCTCACTGATGTCACCGCTGATCTCACTGATGTCACCGCCGATCTCACTGATGTCACCGCCGATCTCACTGATGTCACCGCTGATCTCCACTGATGTCACCGCCGATCTCCACTGATGTCACCGCCGATCTCACTGATGTCACCGCCGAACTCCACTGATGTCACCGCCGATCTCCACTGATGTCACCGCCGATCTCACTGATGTCACCGCCGATCTCCACTGATGTCACCGCCGATCTCACTGATGTCACCGCCGATCTCCACTGATGTCACCGCTGATCTCACTGATGTCACCGCTGATCTCACTGATGTCACCGCCGATCTCCACTGATGTCACCGCCGATCTCCACTGATGTCACCGCCGATCTCACTGACATGGCGCCTCTACACTCACATGGAATATTGTGCAGCTTCTCCGGGAGGAAATCTCATGAAACATTTGAGTGTAATTTCCAGATATCCGGAGATGCAGGCGCAGGTTGTATATCGGTATAATACCATCACCGCAGTCATAGAGCAGTACAATCACATGATCACGCCCCTCGGTCCGGCCAGCAGTGATAAGCGGTGTGCTGAGCAGCGTCTTACCTTCTATAGTGATGGTCTGGTCACCTCTCCTCTCCTGCGCCAGCATTGCGGCGGTCTGTACACTCAGCTCCGCTCCACTCCGTGAGGACCCCAGTCTATTCACCATCTGCGGGGGGGGGGGGTAAAAATAACACAGGATTAGCAACAGAGCCCCACGGAAACAGCCAGCACTGTTTAGCAGTATATGGGCACCACACGGCACTATTTATCTGGGCACCACACAGCACTATTTATCTGGACACCACACGGCACTACTTATCTGGACACCACACGGCACTATTTATCTGGGCACCACACAGCACTATTTATCTGGGCACCACACGGCACTATTTATCTGGGCACCACACGGCACTATTTATCTGGACACCACACGGCACAATTTATCTGGGCATCACACAGCACTATTTATCTGGGCACCACACAGCACTACTTATCTGGACACCACACGGCACTATTTATCTGGACACCACACGGCACAATTTATCTGGGCATCACACAGCACTATTTATCTGGGCACCACACAGCACTACTTATCTGGACACCACACGGCACTATTTATCTGGGCACCACACAGCACTATTTATCTGGGCACCACACAGCACTATTTATCTGGGCACCACACAGCACTATTTATCTGGGCACCACACAGCACTACTTATCTGGGCACCACACAGCACTATTTATCTGGGCACCACACAGCACTATTTATCTGGGCACCACACAGCACTATTTATCTGGGCACCACACGGCACTATTTATCTGGGCACCACACGGCACAATTTATCTGGGCACCACACGGCACAATTTATCTGGGCACCACACGGCACTATTTATCTGGGCACCACACGGCACTATTTATCTGGGCACCACACAGCACTATTTATCTGGGCACTGTAAGGCACTATTTATCTGGGCACCACACAGCACTATTTATCTGGGCACCACACGGCACTATTTATCTGGGCACCACACGGCACTATTTATCTGGGCACTGTAAGGCACTATTTATCTGGGCACCACATAGCACTATTTATCTGGGCACCACACAGCACTTTTTATCTGGGCACCACACGGCACTATTTATCTGGGCACCACACAGCACTATTTATCTGGGCACCACACGGCACTATTTATCTGGGCACCACACAGCACTATTTATCTGGGCACTGTAAGGCACTATTTATCTGGGCACCACACAGCACTATTTATCTGGGCACCACACGGCACTATTTATCTGGGCACCACACGGCACTATTTATCTGGGCACTGTAAGGCACTATTTATCTGGGCACCACATAGCACTATTTATCTGGGCACCACACAGCACTATTTATCTAGGCACCACACGGCACTACTTATCTGGGCACCACACAGCACTACTTATCTGGGCACTGTAAGGCACTATTATCTGGGCACCACACAGCACTACTTATCTGGGCACCACACGGCACTATTTATCTGGGCACCACACCACTACTTATCTGGGCACTGTAAGGCACTATTATCTGGGCACCACACGGCACTACTTATCTGGGCACTGTAAGGCACTATTATCTGGGCACCACACAGCACTACTTATCTGGGCACCACACGGCACTATTTATCTGGGCACCACACAGCACTACTTATCTGGGCACTGTAAGGCACTATTATCTGGGCACCACACAGCACTACTTATCTGGTCACCATACGGCACTACTTATCTGGGCACCACACAGCACTACTTATCTGGCACCACACAGCACTACTTATCTGGGCACCACACAGCACTACTTATCTGGGCACCACACAACACTACTTATCTGGGCACCACACAGCACTACTTATCTGGGAACCACACAGCACTATTTATCTGGGCACCACACAGCACTACTTATCTGGGAACCACACAGCACTATTTATCTGGGCACCACACAACACTACTTATCTGGGCACCACACAGCACTACTTATCTGGGAACCACACAGCACTACTTATCTGGGCACCACACAGCACTACTTATCTGGGCACCACACAGCTCTATTTATCTGGGCACCACACAGCACTATTTATCTGGGCACCACACAGCACTACTTATCTGGGCACCACACAGCTCTATTTATCTGGGCACTGTAAGGTTATTAATGGTGTGAGGCCGTGGAGACGTGGCTAGGATCCCGTTGGCGTTCCACGCCATCACTGTGCAGCGGTACACTGGCGGCACGCACCTCACACTCGTAGTGTCCGGCGTCTTCCTTCGTGGCGCTCTTTATCACCAGGACCAGCATCCCGCTCCTCGGCTCAGCGAATGTCTGGTGTTTGCTGGAATCTGACAGCAGATGCCCGTCTCGGTACCACCTGCAAACAGCGCCATCATCAGACTTCTCTCCAACATTACAACCCCCAGCAGACAATCACATGTGGCATAGTACAATGACGGCTGTCACTCACCGGATTTGTGGGTACGGCGCCCCCTCAGTAACACATGAGAACTGCGCATCTTCTCCCTCCACAAAGTAAACGTTCCGCATCTTATTGATGAACCTCGGAGGAACTGAGGACACAAAGCAGCAAATCAACCTCACGGCATCAGACGAGCGCTGAAATACTCTGTGCCCCTCACTCTGACCTCCCAAACATCAGCTCACAGCTCCACTAAAATACTCTGTGCTGCTGGGAGAGCCCTGCAATCTCAGGAGACATCCGGCATTACTGTCAGTGTGAACTGCACCAGGGGAAAACTAGAGAAGGAGCCGCTGCAGAGCGCAACATCAGGCAACAGACGAGGGCTGAAATACTCTGTGCCCCTCACTCTCACCTCCCAAACATCAGCTCACGGCTACACTAAAATACTCTGTGCTGCTGGGAGAGCCCTGCAATCTCAGGAGACATCCGGCATTACTGTCAGTGTGAACTGCACCAGGGGAAAACTAGAGAAGAAGCCGCTGCAGAGCGCAACATCAGGCAACAGACGAGGGCTGAAATACTCTGTGCCCCTCACTCTCACCTCCCAAACATCAGCTCACGGCTCCACTAAAATACTCTGTGCTGCTGGGAGAGCCCTGCAATCTCAGGAGACATCCGGCATTACTGTCAGTGTGAACTGCACTAGGGGAAAACTAGAGAAGAAGCCGCTGCAGAGCGCAACATCAGCACGATCCTGCGCACATTACATGTGATAATATGTCACGAGGAGCCACAGCCGCACACCACACATGATCTCCATACATCGCATACTCCAGTCACTACCAAAGCTGCAGCCACATACACACCGCTGTGCAGGAGCTCCAGGCTGCAGGACATCGCTGTACCAAAATACTATAACTCTCAACATGCAGCAAAGAAAAGAATGGAGACCGCAGCTCTGGAGGCGACTGGAGGATAAGACACGATGTAACAGCAGAATAGCAATGTCATGATGTATGTGCTTTTCTCCATCCCATATTTCTTGTATAAGATGCCATGTGATGTATTTTACCTTCTCACTGTATTTGCTGTATACTATGTCAGGATGTGATGTCACTTTCCTTTGGTTGTACTTACTGAACACTTTGAAATGTCTTGGGATGTAAGTAACCTTCCCCCCATCTCCTGTATCTCTGGGCCCATAATGCAATCATCTCTTGTCCACACAGCCAGGGGAAATTCCCATTGTTTCGTAAGCAGTGGATAATGCCAACTACACAAACCTGTAGACAACTCGGAGCCAACCTTCTAGAATCTTCTAGTGGGCCCAACCATTGCATAGACCTCTACCCTTGAGGGGCGGGCCCACGAGCTCAGACAATACACTCCTGTTTCTAAGTGCAGTTGGGAGCTGAGCTTTGAAGAGGAAGGGAGCGAGATCTGATTCTGTGGACAGATCTCGCCGTCCAGTGGATTGTGTGGGATTTCTGGGACTCTGAAGAGGACTATTACGTTGTGATCTGGCACTTTGGATTATCGGGAGGTGCCCCCGAATCTGTTTTATTTGGACTTGTCGTGTGCTGTTCCTGTATTCCTGTTAGTAAACCTGTTGGATCATCCTCGGCCTGTTGTCTCTCCTTGCTCTGATGTACACCCCGTCACAAACTGGTGGCAGCAGTGGGATCAGAGCAGAAGGAATGGAGGACAACGGCCCATCAACAGCTGGAACCAGAACCTCAGAGTACAAGAACTGGACTGCGGTGAACCTACAAACAAAGGCCCGTGAACTGGGAGTCAGCTACAAGGGACTCTCCAAGGAGCAGCTGATTGAGGCGTTGGAAGGAGTTTGCTCGCAAAATGACGCTGAGCAAGGATCCTCCCAGCAAACGGAAGAAAGATGGCAGCCGGAGGTAAATACCCAAAAAAGTCAGTGGGTTGTGTGGTCCGAGGAGGAGATGGCCTTGTTGGGAGAGGAGACCACCATAGAATATAAGATGGAGGTCATGCGTGGAGCTAAAGAGAAGGAGCGCAGGATGGAGGAGATGGAATTGCTGGATAAGCAGCTCGCTGTGGAAGCCGCTAGAGGTTCCAGACAGACTGTAACCCCAACACCCACCATGGGGGAACTTCCCAGAGTGTCCCGCAAAGACTTCAAGCAGTTTAATGAGGCTGCTGGTGACATTGAGGGCTTCTTCCAGGACTTTGAGCATCAGTGTCGATTAATGGAAGTCCCAGAAAGGGAGCGTGTCCGGCATCTGGTTGGGCTCTTAGAGGGTGGAGCTGCCGCAGCCTATAGAAATATGGACCCTCGGTGGAACAGTGAGTATGCGGATATTAAACAGACTATTCTAGAACATTATGCTGTAACGCCAGACACTTACAGGACTCAGCTCCGTACTTTAGCATGTGATGAGGAAGTGTCTTTCAAGATGTATGCCCACAAACTCAAACATCTGTGGCATCGTTGGCTGGAGGCAGAGGAGGCCTTAACCTTGGAGACTGTCCTCCAGGTCCTCCTAAAAGAGCAGTTTTACTTCAAGTGCCCTGCTGAGATCTGGGAATGGGTGCGTGAGAGGAGACCAGCCACTGTGGAGGAAGCTGCTGCTCTAGCTGATGAGGCTCTCACCATCAAGCCTCAGTGGAAGAAGCTGCTAGCAGAGGGATCAAAAATGACCAGCTCCCCAACACCAGAGGTTCCTTGTCCTTCAGTGCCCAATGTTCCTCAACCTCCTAGATCACCACCTCATGTGGATACCCGTGTGTATGTGCCTCCAGTTGTTTCTACCACATCTTCTGGAATGCGACGAGGAGAGAAAGTAGAAGAGCGGAGATGTTATAGCTGTGGGCATCCCGGGCATCTGCGGGCCACATGCCCATCTATCCAGTGGAGTCATCCTCCAAATCGACAACCACCTCCAGCACCTGCACCTCCCTATCAGTCACCAAGGTCTCCTACCTACTTCTCCAGAAGGCAAACTGGAAGGAGTGAGACGCAGCGCAGATGTTATGGATGTGGGCAGCCTGGTCATCTGCAAGCTCACTGTCCAGGTGTTCAGAGGCAGAACAGCTGCAGACCACCTTTGCCTGTCCATTATCTACAGACACCTTACGCAGGAGAAGAGCTGGATTCAGGCCCTGATGATTTCCCAAGTGACCCTGATATGTTGACTTCCCTACCAGGAGTCTATGGGGTGCGAGCCACAGCCGCCCGTTCTTCTGATCTTCAGCATAAACATCTACAGGAGGTCGTGCTGGATGGCCAAAAAGTTGTTGGCTTTCGTGACACTGGGGCTTTTCTCACCATAGCAGATCCCCGAGTAATTCAACCAGAAGCAATTCAAAAGGGACCAGGAATTGCCATTGAATTGGCAGGAGGTACCCAGAGATATATTCCAAGAGCGAGTGTGACCCTGGATTATGGCTTTGGGGCAAAACAATGCATAATCGGTGTGATGAGCGGCCTCCCTGCAGACATTCTCCTAGGCAATGATGTGGGAGATATACAATGCCGATTTGTGGGTGCAGAAAGCCGAGTTTAAGTGAGGGAGGACACAAAAGGAACCTTGTCCTTCCAACCCTATCGCTCTACAAGGGATTACCTACAGCTTTTCCATCAAATACAAGTGTGGAAGCCAACACCAGAATGCAGATGGACTGTCCAGGCAAGAGGAGCCTTGAGTCCTGTCAGCCATGCCTGCGTGTACTTAACCAGCGACCTGTAGAGGTGCCTAGTACATACACAAGTTGGGAGGGAAGGGATTGTCATGATGTATGTGCTTTTCTCCATCCCATATTTCTTGTATAAGATGCCATGTGATGTGTTTTACCTTCTCACTGTATTTGCTGTATACTATGTCAGGATGTGATGTCACTTTCCTTTGGTTGTACTTACTGAACACTTTGAAATGTCTTGGGATGTAAGTGACCATACCTTCCCCCCATCTCCTGTGTCTCTGGGCCCATAATGCAATTATCTCTTGTCCACACAGCCAGGGGAACTTCTCATTGTTTCGTAAGCAGTGGATAACGCCAACTACACAAACCTGTAGACATCTCGGAGCCAACCTTCTAGAATTTTCTAGTGGGCCCAACCATTGCATAGATCCCTACCCTTGAGGGGCGGGCCCACGAGCTCAGACAATACACTCCTGTTTCTAAGTGCAGTTAGGAGCTGAGTTTTGAAGAGGAAGGGAGCGAGATCTGATTCTGCGGACAGATCTCGCCGTTCAGTGGATTGTGTGGGATTTCTGGGACTCTGAAGAGGACTATTTCGTCGTGATCTGGCACTTTGGATTATCGGGAGATGCCCCCGAATCTGTTTTATTTGGACTTGTCATGTGCTGTTCCTGTATTCCTGTTAGTAAACCTGTTGGATCATCCTCGGCCTGTTGTCTCTCTTTGCTCTGATGTACACCCCGTCACAAGCAACTGCAGCTCTGAAGGTGACTGGAGGCTAAGATAAGATGTAACAGCAGAATAGTGACTGCAGCTCTGGAGGTCACTGGATGATAAGACATAATGTAACAGCAGAATAGTGACTGCAGCTCTGGAGGTGACTGGAGGATAACACATGATGTAACAGCAGAATAGTGACTGCAGCTCTGGAGGTGACTGGAGGCTAAGATAAGATGTAACAGCAGAATAGTGACTGCAGCTCTGGAGGTCACTGGGGGATAAAACATGATGTAACAGCAGAATAGTGACTGCAGCTCTGGAGGTGACTGGAGGATAAGACATGATGTAACAGCAGAATAGTGACTGCAGCTCTGGAGGTGACTGGAGGATAAGTCATGACGTAACAGCAGAATAGTGACTGCAGCTCTGGAGGTGACTGGAGGATAACACACGATGTAACAGCAGAATAGTGAGTGCAGCACTGGAGGTGACTGGAAGATAAGACATGATGTGACAGCAGAATAGTGAGTGCAGCTCTGGAGGTGACTGGAGGATAAGACATGATGTAACAGCAGAATAGTGACTGCAGCTCTGGAGGTGACTGGAGGATAAGACATGATGTAACAGCAGAATAGTGACTGCAGCTCTGGAGGTGACTGGAGGATAAGACATGATGTAACAGCAGAATAATGACTGCAGCTCTGGAGGTGACTGGAGGATAAGACACGATGTAACAGCAGAATAGTGACTGCAGCTCTGGAGGTGACTGGAGGATAACACATGATGTAACAGCAAAATAGTGACTGCAGCTCTGAAGGTGACTGGAGGCTAAGATAAGATGTAACAGCAGAATAGTGACTGCAGCTCTGGAGGTCACTGGATGATAAGACATGATGTAACAGCAGAATAGTGACTGCAGCTCTGGAAGTCACTGGAGGATAACACATGATGTAACAGCAGAATAGTGACTGCAGCTCTGGAGGTGACTGGAGGATAAGACACGATGTAACAGCAGAATAGTGAGTGCTGCTCTGGAGGTGACTGTTTTTCAGCTGACAGGTGGCTCGGACATCGGCTTCCTGATAGAATCAGATACAGCAGCGGGCGGCGTGGGCTCGTGGACCCCATTATCCATTATTATCAGAGACCTGTTATTATTGGTTTCCGGTGACTGTTCGGGGCCTAGTGTCCATGAGGCGTCCTCACCAGGAGATTCTGCTCTTATCCACGTGCACGGTAACAGGAGCAAAGCAGCGCTGTGATTGGCCGGCCTGTCTGTGGTACGGGCGGTTTGGATTGGCCGCAATAGTGCGGGAATTTAGAGTATATTTCTCTTCACAGTGTTTGTGGACAGCATTCAGCGGTCAGCTGCCCGAGAAGAAGCAGCCACCACCCGCCAGCCCAGCCCAGCCAAAGAAGAAGCAGCCACCGCCCGCCAGCCCAGCCAGAGAAGAAGCAGCCACCGCCCACCAGCCCAGCCAGAGAAGAAGCAGCCACCGCCCGCCAGCCCAGCCGGAGAAGAAGCAGCCACCGCCCGCCAGCCCAGCCAGAGAAGAAGCAGCCACCGCCCACCAGCCGAGCCCGAGAAGAAGCAGCCACCGCCCACCAGCCCAGCCAGAGAAGAAGCAGCCACCGCCCGCCAGCCCAGCCGGAGAAGAAGCAGCCACCGCCCGCCAGCCCAGCCAGAGAAGAAGCAGCCACCGCCCACCAGCCGAGCCCGAGAAGAAGCAGCCACCGCCCGCCAGCCCAGCCCGGGGTCTCATCCCATCCAGCCCAGCCCGGGGTCTCATCCCATCCAGCCCAGCCCGGGGTCTCATCCCATCCAGCCCAGCCCGGGGTCTCATCCCATCCAGCCCAGCCCAGGGTCTCATCACATCCAGCCCAGCCCGGGGTCTCATCCCATCCCATCCAGCCCAGCCCAGCCCGGGGTCTCATCCCATCCCATCCAGCCCAGCCCGGGGTTTCATCCCATCCCATCCAGCCCGGGGTCAAATCCCATCCAGCCTAGCCCGGGGTCTCATCCCATCCCATCCAGCCCAGCCCGGGGTCTCATCCCATCCCATCCAGCCCAGCCCGGGGTCTCATCCCATCCAGCCCAGCCCGGGGTCTCATCCCATCCAGCCCAGCCCGGGGTCTCATCCCATCCAGCCCAACCCGAGATCTCATCCCATCCAGCCCAGCCCGGGGTCTCATCCCATCCAGCCCAGCCCGGGGTCTCATCACATCCAGCCCAGCCCGGGGTCTCCTCCCATCCCATCCAGCCCAGCCCAGCCCGGGGTCTCATCCCATCCCATCCAGCCCAGCCCGGGGTTTCATCCCATCCCATCCAGCCCGGGGTCAAATCCCATCCAGCCCAGCCCGGGGTCTCATCCCATCCCATCCAGCCCAGCCCGGGGTCTCATCCCATCCCATCCAGCCCAGCCCGGGGTCTCATCCCATCCAGCCCAGCCCGGGGTCTCATCCCATTCAGCCCAGCCCGGGGTCTCATCCCATTCAGCCCAGCCCGGGGTCTCATCCCATCCAGCCCAGCCCGGGGTCTCATCCCATCCAGCCCAGCCCGGGGTCTCATCCCATCCAGCCCAGCCCGGGGTCTCATCACATCCAGCCCAGCCCGGGGTCTCATCCCATCCAGCCCAGCCCGGGGTCTCATCACATCCAGTCCAGCCCGGGGTCTCATCACATCCAGCCCAGCCCGGGGGTCTCATCACATTCAGTCTGGTGTGAATGTGAGGGTAAAGGTTACATAGTCCTGGTCTCTTGGTAAGTAGGTTAGTCAAGTTTTCAGCTGAACTAGATATATATATATATATATTAGTTATTTTATGAATAAAGAAGTAACATTTTATGGAGTTTTATTGGTAATCCTAAATAAACGCCTCTCAGCCAGCTTTTGCCATATGGAGCTTTGTGACACTAAGGGGCAGTGTGAGGGCACAGTACAGAGAGAGGGGGCAGTGTGAGGGCACAGTACAGAGAGAGGGGACAGTGTGAGGGCACAGTACAGAGAGAGGGCAGTGTGAGGGCACAGCACAGAGAGAGGGGACAGTGTGAGGCACAGTACAGAGAGAGGGGACAGTGTGAGGGCACAGTACAGAGAGAGGGGGCAGTGTGAGGGCACAGTACAGAGAGAGGGGGCAGTGTGAGGGCACAGTACAGAGAGAGGGGACAGTGTGAGGGCACAGTACAGAGAGAGGGGGCAGTGTGAGGCACAGTACAGAGAGAGGGGGCAGTGTGAGGCACAGTACAGAGAGAGGGGACAGTGTGAGGGCACAGTACAGAGAGAGGGGACAGTGTGAGGGCACAGCACAGAGAGAGGGGACAGTGTGAGGGCACAGCACAGAGAGAGGGGACAGTGTGAGGGCACAGTACAGAGAGAGGGGGCAGTGTGAGGGCACAGTACAGAGAGAGGGGACAGTGTGAGGGCACAGCACAGAGAGAGGGGACAGTGTGAGGGCGCAGTACAGAGAGAGGGGGCAGTGTGAGGGCACAGTACAGAGAGAGGGCAGTGTGAGGGCACAGTACAGAGAGAGGGGACAGTGTGAGGGCACAGCACAGAGAGAGGGGACAGTGTGAGGGCACAGCACAGAGAGAGGGGACAGTGTGAGGGCACAGTACAGAGAGAGGGGACAGTGTGAGGGCACAGTACAGAGAGAGGGGGCAGTGTGAGGGCACAGTACAGAGAGAGGGGGCAGTGTGAGGGCACAGTACAGAGAGAGGGGGCAGTGTGAGGGCACAGTACAGAGAGAGAGAGGGCAGTGTGAGGCACAGTACAAAGAGAGAGGGCAGTGTGAGGCACAGTACAAAGAGAGAGGGCAGTGTGAGGCACAGTACAAAGAGAGAGGCCAGTGTGAGGCACAGTACAAAGAGAGAGGGCAGTGTGAGGCACAGTACAGAGAGAGAGAGAGAAAGGGCAGTGTGAGGCACAGTACAGAGAGAGAGAGGGGACAGTGTGAGGCACAGTACAGAGAGAGGGGGCAGTGTGAGGGCACAGTACAGAGAGAGGGGACAGTGTGAGGGCACAGTACAGAGAGAGGCAACAGTGTGAGGGCACAGTACAGAGAGAGGGGACAGTGTGAGGGCACAGTACAGTGATGGGACAGTACAGAAAGAGGGGGCAGTGTGAGGCACAGTACAGAGAGAGGGGGGCAGTGTGAGGCACAGTACAGAGAGAGGGGACAGTGTGAGGGCACAGTACAGAGAGAGGGGACAGTGTGAGGGCACAGTACAGAGAGAGGGGACAGTGTGAGGCACAATACAGAGAGAGGGGACAGTGTGAGGCACAATACAGAGAGAGGGGACAGTGTGAGGCACAATACAGAGAGAGGGGGCAGTGTGAGGCACAATACAGAGAGAGGGGGCAGTATGAGGCACAATACAGAGAGGGGGCAGTGTGAGGGCACAGTACAGAGAGAGGGGGCAGTGTGAGGGCACAGTACAGAGAGAGGGAGCAGTGTGAGGGCACAGTACAGAGAGGGGACAGTGTGAGGGCACAGTACAGAGAGAGCGGACAATGTGAGGGCACAGTACAGAGAGAGGAGTCAGTGTGAGGGCACAATACAGAGAGAGGGGACCGTGTGAGGGCTCAGTACAAAGAGAGGGGACAGTGTGAGGGCACAGTACAGAGAGAGGAGACAGTGTGAGGGCACAGTACAGAGAGAGGAGACAGTGTGAGGGCACAGTACAGAGAGAGGAAACAGTGTGAGGGCACAGTACAGAGAGAGGGGGCAGTGTGAGGGCACAGTACAGAGAGGGGACAGTGTGAGGGCACAGTACAGTGAGAGGGGACAGTGTGAGGGCACAGTACAGAGAGAGGGGGCAGTGTTAGGGCACAGTACAGAGAGAGGGGGCAGTGTAAGGGCACAGTACAGAGAGAGGGGACAATGTAAGGGCACAGTACAGAGAGAGGAGGCAGTTTGAGGGCACAGTACAGAGAGAGGGGATAGTCTGAGGGCACAGTACAGAGAGAGGGGGCAGTGTGAGGGCACAGTACAGAGAGAGGGGACAGTGTGAGGGCACAATACAGAGAGGGGGCAGTGTGAGGGTACAGTACAGAGAGGGGGCAGTGTAAGGGCACAGTACAGAGAGAGGGGGCAGTGTGAGGGAACAGTACAGAGAGAGGGGAGACAGTGTGAGGGCACAGTACAGAGAGAGGGGACAGTGTGAGGGCACAGTACAGAGAGAGGGGACAGTGTGAGGGCACAGTATAGAGAGAGGGGACAGTGTGAGGGCACAGCACAGAGAGAGGGGACAGTGTGAGGGCACAGTACAGAGAGAGGGGACAGTGTGAGGGCACAGTACAGAGAGAGGGGACAGTGTGAGGGCACAGTACAGAGAGAGGAGACAGTGTGAGGGCACAGTACAGAGATAGGGGAAAGTGTGAGGGCACAGTACAGAGAGAGGGGAGACAGTGTGAGGGCACAGTACAGAGAGAGGGGACAGTGTGAGGGCACAGTACAGAGAGAGGGGAGACAGTGTGAGGGCACAGTACAGAGAGGGGAAAGTACAGAGAGAGGAGACAGTGCGAGGGCACAGTACAGAGAGAGGGGAAAGTGTGAGGGCACAGTACAGAGAGAGGAGACAGTGCGAGGGCACAGTACAGAGAGAGGGGAAAGTGTGAGGGCACAGTACAGAGAGAGGAGACAGTGCGAGGGCACAGTACAGAGAGAGGAGACAGTGCGAGGGCACAGTACAGAGAGAGGAGACAGTGTGAGGGCACAGTACAGAGAGAGGAGACAGTTTGAGGGCACAGTACAGAGAGAGAGGACAGTGTGAGGGCACAGCACAGAGAGAGAGGACAGTGTGAGGGCACAATACAGAGAGAGGGGACAATGTGAGGGCACATTTTGTGGAAGCGGCAGTGTAAAAGGAACAGGACGGAGGGGGGACAGATTTTGCACAATAAAAGAGAGGAAGTATGGGGATACAGTATGGACAGGTGTTGTGTTAACATGAGGGTAAAACTGAAGTTGGAACAAGTGTGGAGGAGAAAACGTTGACAGGGGCTGCATGAACTGGGGACGGAGTGGAGGCAATATTTTATAAGGGCAGATGTAGGCAGACAGTGTGTTGGTGTCACAGAATGGAATGGAGGTATAAGGGCTCCTGGACTGACCCTCAGGCTAGGGGAGCCCTATCTATCCCTAGTCACAGAATGACCTCTAATGGTGAGGACGTCTGGGCCGCCACCCTGACCCTGCCCTAAGCAGCCCTGATCTAGGTCCCCCTCTTCCCCCTTCCAGGGAAGGACCAGTATCAGAGAGGTAACCCCACAGAAAATAGACAAACATGGGGGAACACCAAAACTCAGTCGCACTGCACCCAAACACAGAGGTATAAGACAACAAATGGTAAAGGTGAACAAACCAAAGCAAAGAAGAAACTACATGACAAAGGGTAGATCCACGACAACAGCAGCAGCAAGCACACAGCAAGACGTGCACCAGCGGCTGCAAACGACTCCCGCTTCCACGCCAGAGCCGGACAAAATGTGATTCTATCAACCACAAGGAAGAGGCGGCTGATGGGGCTTTCAGGCTACTTTCACACATCACTTATTTTCCATCAGGCACAATATGGAAAAAAACGGATCCGGCGCCAGATCCGTTTTATCCCCATTGATTTGTATGAGCGCCCGATTGTGCTGGATGGCATTGCGTTGCATCTGGCTTTTGCTGGATCCGGCATAATTGGCTAATGCAGCGGCCGGATGGAACGTCTCTGACAAAAAACTGCATCGTGCCGGATCCGGTGCGATACAGCGAGATTTACATTGGAAGGCTATGGACATTATCCGGCATATTATCCGGCATAATGCGGCAAAAACCAGATGCGGCCGCCGGATCCATTTTATTAAACTGAGCATGCTCCAATTTATTGTTAAAAACGGATCCGGCAAAAAAAGGACGAAACGGATGCACCGGATACGTTCTTTGACAGATACGGTATATCTGATCCATAAAAAAAGAGGATCCGGCGCATCCGTTGTTGCATATTCTGTGCCGGATCCGTTGCATTAGGCACACGCCGGATTGTGCCTGATGCCAAAAAACTGACGTGTGAACGTAGCCTTAAGGAGGAGGCCACAAAAGGCTGCAGCTGAGCTCCAATGTAGCAACCTGCAGCAATGGAAAACTGACATTAACCCTTGCTGCGCCAACAGAAAGCAAAACACATTCAATATAGCCTCCAGAATAGGGAAAAAGCTCAAATAGTAGAAACGTCCAAATCACTCCACGGCGAGGGATAATCGTGACAGGTGGCTATAGTTCATAAGGCAGGGCAAAGTAACTGTTCTAGCTCATAAGGGGGGACAATGCTGTGGTTACAGTTCACAAGAGCAGACGGTGTGGACGTTATTGTTCATAGAGGGGAGGGTAGTTCTGGAAGCAATGTACTTTACGAGGGGCCGTGTGGGGGTCATATGTTGTGGAAGAAGCAAAGTGACTGGCAATTGATTCAGAACGCAGCATGGACGGATAATGTTAGTCCAGAACACTAGGTTCATAAAATATATACAGTATGTATGTGGAGGAGACTGACCTGACATTGCAAATGCTCATTTTACCAAGATTAGTAATGTATACATGTATTGATTTTGGGAATGGTGCTGTATTCATGTACAGATTGTGTTTCTGGTGCAGTATTCATGTACTGGTGGTGGATCTGGTGATGTTTTCCTCTACTGATGATGGTTGTATGTCCATGTACCGATAGTGGTTCTGCTGCTGTATTCATGTACTGATGATGGTTCTGATGCTGTATTCATGTACTGATAATGGTTTTGATACTGTATTAATTTACTGATGATGGTTCTGATGCTGTATTCTTGTACAGATGATGGTTCCTATGCTGTACTCATTTACTGGTGATGGGTCCGATGCTGTATTCATCTACTGATGATTGTTCTGTTGATGTACTTATTTACGGATGATGGTGCCGATGCTGTATTCATTTTCTGATGCAGCATCTGGTGCTGTATTCATGTACTCATTAGGATTCTGGTGTTAAACATCTGTAATGATGTTGGCAATGATGCTATAATCATGTACTGATGGTGGTTCTGGGGCTGTAGTCATGTACTGATAAAACAATAGACTACTGATTGCAACTCTGGGTGTGAGTGGAAAATAAAATATGTTTTTATCAGTGGAATAGTGAATGCAGCTCTGCTTGTGAATGGAGAATAGGATGTATGGAGATGTGTGCAGTACAGGGTATATTCATAATTCCTTTGTACAATTATTAACCTCTTGGTGACTATTTGGAAGGTTTGTAATGCGAGATCTTTTCACCAGTACACCACGGACATCATATGGCACTTACCTTGAACCAGGATCTTGCCCAGTGTACTGGCAGTACCCGCTGAGCTGCAGGCGAAGCACATATACTGGCCAGAGTCCACGCCCGTCATATTGTCCAAGATAAGGGTACAGGAACCATCTGGATCCTCAATGATGATGTGATGCGGATCCACCTCCACTGAGCGTCCGTCTGAGGGGGCACAATCAGGATTACTGACACTGTCATTCTCTCCACCACATGCAGGAGCCGTCCACGAAACCAAGGGGGCAGTGTGCTTTATGGCACAGACCATGGGTCATCTGTTTCAGTGGCTGCCCGTGTGTTAGCACCGCTGGTACCACTGACCACAGAGATGTACAGATTTGGGAAAATTGGTGAGGGTAGCCACCATCATGAGCAATGAGTGAAGTACAGCCCCTACTGTTCCTGAATAAAAGTTCCAGGATGGAGGAAAAAGTACCATTAGGGGACGGCTGTGGGTCAGGGTATATATTGGGGTCCTCTCCATGCTGCACTCCATCGCTCTAATGAATGGGAGTAATTACCTTTGTACCAGGTGATGGTGGGTTTCGGGGTCCCGGTAACGCGACATGCCAACTTGACGGTTTCTCCAAGCTCAGCCGTGCAGTCTCCTAGCACCTCGATGAAATGTGGAGGGTCTGAAACACAGGAGACCCAAGATTAGGGGGCACATAATGGTGTACAGGAGGGCAGAGCCATGACCCCGGATATACCGTCCCGAGAGGACCCCGGACATACCGTCCCGAGAGGACCCCGGACATACTGTCCCGAGAGTACCCTGGATATACCGTCCCGAGTTGACCCCGGATATACCGTCCCGAGTGGACCCCAGACATACCGTCCCGAGAGGACCCCGGACATACCGTCCCGAGAGGACCCCGGACATACCGTCCCGAGAGGACCCCGGATATACCGTCCCGAGTGGACCCCGGATATACCGTCCCGAGTGGACCCCGGATATACCGCCCCGAGAGGACCCCGGATATACCGTCCCGAGAGGACCCCGGATACACCGTCCCGAGAGGACCCTGGATATACCGTCCCGAGCGGATCCCGGATATACCGTCCCGAGAGGATCCCAGAAATACCGTCCCGAGAGGACCCTGGATATACCGTCCCGAGTGGACCCTGGATATACCGTCCCGAGAGGATCCCAGATATACCGTCCCGAGAAGACCCTGGATATACCGTTCCGAGAGGATCCCAGATATACAGTCCTGAGTGGACCCCGGATATACCGTCCTGAGTGGACTGCGGGGGGGGGATTTAGGAAAGACTAATCTATGGTGTCTGGGAAAAGCTCTGTATGGAAGGGATGCCCCGGACTGGTGGAAGTCACTTGTCTGCGACCATTGGGGGTGCCGTCCCATCGTCCTTGGATGATAGGTGTTATACTGCGCCCGATGCTTACGCCATTGAGGCAGGCTGAAGCGCTGCTGGATGCCACTGATCTCCTTCACCCAGGAGTTCTTGATGATCACCGTCCGCGCCTGCAGCAGGTATTTGCGCACCGAGTCCTCGCGCTCATGCCAGATCTCGAAGGCTCGATCATCGCCCTCCACCACATCATTCACATCAATGTTCGTCAACTGATAAGGAAACAGCAAGAAAGTATGTGAACCCCTGCGCTGAAGAGCATGTAAAGCGCGCCTTGCACTCCACTTACCTCCAGAGCTGAACTCACATTTCTACTGAAATCTACCGAAATCACCTGAGCCCCAGTAATAAACGTAAGGGGCCCCAATCAAGCTCCATAGAAGCCTATGGGAGCTTCACAAATACACTTCAATGGGTCCCTGCTGGCCATTGGCCCTTAGACACAGCTAAACAGCATTGTGGGAGATGTCGTGTTCACTATGTCAAACCCAATGAGCCACGAGGGAGACCTGCAGACCAGAAAGCAGGAAACTGTGACCGCAGCTCTGGAGGTGACTAGAGGATAAGACACAATGTAGCAGCAGAATAGTGACTGCAGCTCTGGATGTGACTGGAGGATAAGATACAATGTAACAGCAGAATAGTGAGTGCAGCTCTGGAGGGGACTGGAGGATAAGACACGATGTAACAGCAGAATAGTGACTGCAGCTCTGGAGGTGACAGGAGGATAAAACATGATGTAAGAGCAGAATAGTGAGTGCCGCTCTGGAGGTGACTGGAGGATAAGACACAATGTAACAGCAGAATAATGAGTGCAGCTCTGGAGGTGACTGGAGGATAAGACCTGATGTAACAGCAGAATAGTGACTGCAGCTCTGGAGGTGACTGGAGGATAAGACCTGATGTAACAGCAGGATAGTGAGTGCAGCTCTGGAGGTGACTGGAGGATAAGACCTGATGTAACAGCAGAATAGTGAGTGCAGCTCTGGAGGTGCCTGCAGTACTAGAGGTGCTGTTATTAGAGCTCTGCCTTCACTGGAGATTATATTGGGGGCTTCGCCTCCTCTGCACGCACCTTCATCATGTTCTTGAAGACGTAGCTGTAGGTGTCCGTCCGGGTGTCTCTCTTGGGTTTACAGATGATGACGTAGTTCTTGAACAGGAAGACATGGCGGTTATGACCTTTCCAGGCCATTCGGGCCCCTGGAGCTCCTTCCCAGACAATGAAATGGCCCTAAAACCGTGAACAAAGTAGATGATACAAAGCATGGCTCCTCCAGTCAGTACGTTCCTGGGCACTCCCAGCGCAGAGGTCATGTGATCGCGGGTGTACTTACTTGTCGTATGGGCTCACCCAGTGCCTCCAGCGTTCCGGGGTAATTCTCTATCAGTGACACGTACAGGAAGTTCTCTGCCCTTCGGGTGAGCGCTGACACGATGGCGTAGGCCTGCTCCAGCAGCGCACAGTTCTTACCGTTCCGGGCCTTGTTCCGGATCATTTCCTGCAGGATTGAAAATATTTACAAGATATTTACATCTAGAAAAAGTTCCCTACAACAAAATAAATTCTTAAAATTCATCCAGATACAAGCCCCTCCCCCGCCATACGTTTCTCGACTAACTACACCTCCCCCCAAAATCAGAATCACTGCACAATGTTGTAAGGCGCGAGTCCCCTTGTAGCCCTCGCTGGGCCCATTACAATCTGAGGTCTATTGAACCGTGTGCAAAAAACTACGATATCATTCCCACAACAGAGTCTCCTCAGACCGAATCAGTCCAGCATCTCAGAAGGGATAAGTCGCTGGAATCTTGTGTGTGGATCTCCAGAGGAAGCAAGACAATAAGTCAGGCAAATCCTGCATCAAGGAGAATCTGCAGACTCCGGCAGGGGTGGCTGCTGCACCCATAGCGGTTAGAATCTGCAGATCCCGGCAGGGGTGGCTGCTGCGCCCATAGCGGTTAGAATCTGCAGATCCCGGCAGGGGTGGCTGCACCCATAGTGGTTAGAATCTGGAGATCCTGGCAGGGGTGGCTGCTGTGTCCATAGCGGTTAGAATCTGCAGATCCCGGCAGGGGTGGCTGCTGCAGCCATAGCAGATAGAATGGGCAGATTCCAGCAGGGGTGGCTGCTGCGCCCATAGCGGTTAGAATCTGCAGACCCTGGCAGTGGTGGCTGCTGCGTCCATAGCGGTTAGAATCTGCTGACCCCGGCAGGGGTGGCTGCTGCGCCCATAGCGGTTAGAATCTGCAGATCCCGGCAGGGGTGGCTGCACCCATAGCGGTTAGAATCTGGAGATCCTGGCAGGGGTGGCTGCTGTGTCCATAGCGGTTAGAATCTGCAGATCCCGGCAGGGGTGGCTGCTGCAGCCATAGCAGATAGAATGGGCAGATTCCAGCAGGGGTGGCTGCTGCGCCCATAGCGGTTAGAATCTGCAGACCCTGGCAGTGGTGGCTGCTGCGTCCATAGCGGTTAGAATCTGCTGACCCCGGCAGGGGTGGCTGCTGCACCCTTAGCGGTTCCTCTCCGGCTGTCTCTGGCTGCAGGCAGAATGTTTTAATTTCTGGTATAGTTGATCCCTTCTTACCTTGAGAATAACCTGATAGCGCTGAATTCTAGTTATCGGGCGCTCCAGGTAATGTTGGAGAGGAGGCGGCGGGGGACTGGAGGGGTCGGGCAGTGCCAGAGTGTCCTCTGTGTATTGCTAGAAATAATCAGAGATGAGCATATGTCATATCCTGCACCTTAGTGACATCAGTATAATCTACAAGGCAGGTATATAGCTAATGTCCCATATATACAGTGTCTGCATGAATCTAGGTGCAACGAGCACCGCTGTGGTCTCTGTTACATAGGTAAGTGGAAATGGACAGACAGACACACAGAGACAGATAGCCACATACACGGAGACAGAAACAAACACACACAGTGATAGACAGACACAGAGACAGATACGGTGACACACAGAGACAGATAGCCACATACACAGACAGAAACAAACACACACAGTGACAGACAGACACAGAGACAGATACGGTGACACACAGAGACAGATAGCCACATACACGGAGACAGAAACAAACACACACAGTGATAGACAGACACAGAGACAGATAGATACGGTGACACACAGAGACAGATAGCCACATACACAGACAGAAACAAACACACACAGTGATAGACAGACACAGAGACAGATACGGTGACACACAGAGACAGATAGCCACATACACAGACAGAAACAAACACACACAGTGATAGACAGACACAGAGACAGATACGGTGACACACAGAGACAGATAGCCACATACACAGACAGAAACAAACACACACAGTGATAGACAGACACAGAGACAGATACGGTGACACACAGAGACAGATAGCCACATACACAGACAGAAACAAACACACACAGTGACAGACAGACACAGAGACAGATACGGTGACACACAGAGACAGATAGCCACATACACGGAGACAGAAACAAACACACACAGTGATAGACAGACACAGAGACAGATACGGTGACACACAGAGACAGATAGCCACATACACAGAGACAGAAACAAACACACACAGTGATAGACAGACACAGAGACAGATAGCCACGTACAGAGACAGAAACAAACAGACACGGTGATAGACAGACACAGAGACAGATAGATACGGTGACACACAGAGACAGATAGCCACATACACAGACAGATAGCCACATACAGACACGGTAACAGACAGACAGAGACAGACAGACACGATGACATAGACATGGAGATAGACAGGGAGGCAGACAGAGAGATACACAGCCACAGAGACACAGTCCTCACTTTGTAGAACTCCTGGATGGCATCGTTGACCACCACGGACTCGGCCTGCACGCGCCCCACCAAGTACATGATGTACTTGTTGAATTCGTCCTCGCTCCGGATGAAGCACATGGCTATGTCGTCATCGGTTTCGCTTTTCTTCAGTTCTTGGTAGAATGTTCTGTGGACGGAGCAGAAGGTTAGGCCTGGACGTGGAGATCACTTACATTGTGCTGCGCTCCTCCGTACAGACCTGGCGTGGAAATCCCCGATGTCGCTGATGTTTCTGAAGATGACGGACTTCTGTGTGGCCACAGCCTCGGGAACGTCGCTGCAGCTCTCGGTGTAGCTCAGGTGATGGGTCTGGAGGAATTGCAGGTCCCGGACGTACTCCTTCTCCGAGCTCAGCAGATCCTGGATGATGATGCTGCGGAGATCGAGCTCATGTTAGAGCGCTGCGCCCCCAGAGCTGACACTCCTCATACACACGAGCACATGGCGTATACTGCATGGATCACAGTAGAGAGCTCTGAGACCAACAACGACCAACATCTCCATGTCCACTGCTGGGAATCAGCCATCAGGTGACAGACGGAGCTCAGAGCATTATTATCTGCCCCCGCCATCAGTGCAGCAAGAGGAGTGACATCATCATCAGTGACATCATCAGTAATATCAATAATATCAGTGACATCATCAGTGACATCATCACTGAGATCATCGGTGACATCATCACAGCTGGAACTCTGTTACCTCAGCCTCTTTTTGTATTCCTCTTCGGACACGGCCTCTCCAGGATAATCCGCGGCATCTCCTGCCCCCCACTCCGGGGACAACTAGAAAGAAAACAGGACATCACCAACCCACTTGAGCAAGAACTGCAGGGGGAGGGCACTCTGACTGATGGTGGGGTCCGGCCTAGCAGGAGAACCATGGACCACCGCTCTACAAGTTGGTCACATGTTATGGCTATGAAAGCTTCTCCTGAATAGTGAGACCCTTATATACCCCCACACCATGTGCATGGTCATGCGACCCTCACCTTCAGCCGCTTGTCCAGGTACGCAGGCGACACCCAGCCCTGACGGGAGGCGCTGAACTTGGTGGGTTTGGTTCGGACGAGCCACTTGAGGGGATGTGCGGAGTCGAGCACCTCCACGTACTGCCCCTCCTTCAGGATGACCGCCTCCTTATCACCCGTTATAGGGTTGTAATCTGCTGTCGCCATGTAGATGTCAAAGATCTGTAAACGCAGAAGAAACCTGGTCACACGGAAGGGGACGAATCTACGGGAAACACCGCCCCCCCCCCAACCCTGGTGGTGGCCAGATATGTGGGGCACTGACTCTTCCCCCCCGGAGGTGTTCACATACAGGGGGCACTGACTCTCCCCCCGGAGGTGTCCAGATATAGGGGCACTGACTCTCCCCCCGGAGGTGTCCAGATATAGGGGCACTGACTCTCCCCCCGGTGGTGTCCAGATATAGGGGCACTGACTCTCCCCCCGGTGGTGTCCAGATATAGGGGCACTGACTCTCCCCCCTGAGGTGTCCAGATCTAGGGGCACTGACTCTCCCCCCTGAGGTGTCCAGATATAGGGGCACTGACTCTCCCCCCGGAGGTGTCCAGATCTAGGGGCACTGACTCTCCCCCCGGAGGTGTCCAGATATAGGGGGCACTGACTCTCCCCCCGGAGGTGTCCAGATATAGGGGCACTGACTCTCCCCCCGGAGGTGTCCAGATATAGGGGCACTGACTCTCCCCCCGGAGGTGTCCAGATCTAGGGGCACTGACTCTCCCCCCTGAGGTGTCCAGATCTAGGGGCACTGACTCTCCCCCCTGAGGTGTCCAGATATAGGGGGCACTGACCCTCCTTCCCCGGAGGTGTCCAGATATAGGGGGCACTGACTCTCCCCCACCCGGAGGTGTCCAGGTACAGGGAAACTGACCCCGCAGGTCTCACCTCTCCTCTGGAGTCGCCGTCCTCAGACTCAGATGAGGACTCCACAGCGATGGAGGACGGCCTTGATCTGCCGTGGCGCGGGGAGGCAGACGGCGTTTTGGTCTCATCGTCACTATCCATGCCAGGCATCCCGGGCACACGAAGCGAGGCTGCCGGGTAAAAAAAAAGCAAAATCCTGAGGAACGGTTGTGAGACTTCTTCCCAGGATATCAGCGGGACCACCCCACCCCGCTGATCCTCAACCCCCATCCCATTCAGTGGAGATGGCCTCTATGGCACTTTCCCATGGCTATGTATATTAGCTGGTGGGGTCCTGGACATATTCAAGGTTGGGGCCACCATTAAGATACCTCATAACTGTGCAGCGCGGAGGAGCAGCCGGCTGTGCGGTCGCCCCCTGGCCCCCACTATTGCTCTTTACCTTGGCTGATTTTTGCAGAGACCATTTCTGTGATTTGTGACGTCAGTTTCTGGAAGAACTCCTCTGTCCCCACATCCATTAGTGAGATCTGTGGCTTCTGCGCCCTCCTGGAGTCACCTGTGGGAACAGCACAAACAAAGGGTTAATCCAAACGGCGAAAAAAGGAGCCGAAACAAGATTGCAAAACAGTAAAAAATGGCGAGAGACGTCACAGGACAGGTCCCGGAATACACCGCCATCACCTGACACTCACCGTCAGCCTCCGGCGGCTGCACCGAGATCCCAATCACCCTGCAAAACAAACAGCGTCTATGAGGAGGGGGCTGCAGAACATGTGTCAGAGATAGGGGGCAGAACTGCTCCTCGGAGGATGGGCTGCAGAACATGTGTCAGAGATAGGGGCAGAACTGCTCCTCGGAGGAGGGGCTGCAGAACATGTGTCAGAGATAGGGGTCAGTGCTGCTTCTCAGAGGGGGGGGCCCGCAGTCACATGCCGGAGATAGGGGGCAGCTCTGCTCCTCAGAGGAGGGGGGCTGCAGAACACGTGCCGGAGATAGGGGGCAGCACTGCTCCTCGGAGGAGGGGCTGCAGAACATGTGTCGGAGATAGGGGGCAGCGCTGCTCCTCACAGGAGAGGGCTGCAGAACCTGTGCCAGAGAGAAGGGGCAACGCTGCTCCTCAGAGGAGGGGGCTGCAGAACACGTGCCAGAGAGAAGGGGCAACGCTGCTCCTCGGAGGAGGGGGCTGCAGAACATGTGCCGGAGATAGAGAGCAGCACTGCTCCTCAGAGGAGGGGGCTGCAGAACCTGTGCCAGAGAGAAGGGGCAACGCTGCTCCTCGGAGGAGGGGGCTGCAGAACCTGTGCCAGAGATAGGGGGCAGCTCTGCTCCTCAGAGGAGGGGGCTGCAGAACCTGTGCCGGAGATAGGGGGCAGCGCTGCTCCTCGGAGGAGGGGGCTGCAGAACACATTCCGGAGATAGATAGCAGCGCTGCTCCGCAGAGGAGGGTGCTGCAGAACACATGCCGGAGATAGGGGGCAGCTCTGCTCCTCATAGGAGGGGGCTGCAGAACACGTGCCGGAGTTAGGGGGCAGCACTGCTCCTCGGAGGAGGGGCTGCAGAACATGTGTCAGAGATAGGGGGCAGTGCTGCTTCTCAGAGGAGGGGGCTGCAGAACACGTGCCGGAGATAGGGGGCAGCACTGCTCCTCGGAGGAAGGGCTGCAGAACATGTGTCGGAGATAGGGGGCAGCGCTGCTCCTCACAGGAGGGGGCTGCAGAACCTGTGCCAGAGAGAAGGGGCAACGCTGCTCCTCGGAAGAGGGGGCTGCAGAACCTCTGCCGGAGATAGGGGGCAGCACTGCTCCTCAGAGGAGGGGGCTGCAGAACACGTGCCAGAGAGAAGGGGCAACGCTGCTCCTCAGAGGAGGGTGCTGCAGAACACATGCCGGAGATAGAGGACAGCGCTGCTCCTCAGAGGAGGGGGCTGCAAAACATGTGCCAGAGATAGGGGGCAGCACTGCTCCTCAGAGGAGGGTGCTGCAGAACACGTACCAGAGATAGGGGGCAGCGCTGCTCTTCAGAGGAGAGGGTTGCAGAACACGTGCCAGAGATAGGAGACAGCACTGCTCCTTGGAGGAGGGGCTGCAGGACATGTGCCGGAGATAGGGGGCAGCGCTGCTCCTCAGAGGAGGGGGCTGTAGAACACGTGCCAGAGATAGGGGGCAGTGCACCTCCTCCTCGGAGGGGGCTGGGTTGCAGAACACATGCCGGAGATAGAGGGCAGCGCTGGTCCTCGGAGCAGGGGGCTGCAGAACACGTGCCAGAGATAGGGGGCTGCAGAACACGTGCCGGAGATAGGGGGCAGCGCTGCTCCTCACAGGAGGGGCAGCAGCTCCCGGCCGCACAGTGAGACACTCACCCCTTTTCCGCCCCCGCGATCCCTTCATATCTGCACAAGAAAAAGAGAGAAATGAGGCATTAGACTGTATGATGGGGAGTCTGGAATCAGAGACCGTATGGGGGTGTAGAGCTGGGTGACGGGAGGGGTGTAGAGCTGGGTGACAGGGGGTGTAGAGCTGGGTGACGGGAGGGGTGTAGAGCTGGGTGACGGGAGGGGTGTAGAGCTGTGTGACAGGGGGTGTAGAGCTGGGTGACGGGAGGGGTGTAGAGCTGTGTGACAGGGGGTGTAGAGCTGGGTGACAGGGAGCGTAGAACCGTGTGATGGGGGGGTGTAGAGCCATATAACGGTGGGTGTAGAACTATATGAGGCGGTGTAGAACCGTATGAGGGAGGAGTAGAGCCATGGGACAGGGGTGTAGAACCATATAAGGGAGGGTGTAAAGCCATATGAGGGGGGGTGTAGAGTCGTAAGAGGGGGGTGTAGAGCTGTGTGACGGGGATTTAGAGCTGTATGAGGGGGATTGTAGAGCCGTATGAGAGGGGTTGTAGAGCTGTAATGGGGGATGGTAGAGCCATGTGGGGGGGTGTAGAGTCGTATGAGGGGAGTGTAGAGCTGTGTGACAGGGGTATAGAGCCATGTGACAGGGGTGTAGAGCCGTATGAGGGGGATTGTAGAGCCGTATAGGGGGGATTGTAGAGCCGTATGAGAGGGAGTTGTAGAGCTGTCAGTGCACTCACCCTGGCACAGATGACCTCAATACATCCTTCACTATCTTGTCCGCTTCTGCGAGGATCTGCGCATCCTTCTCTGTAACAGAAGAATAAGGCTCAGCTACAGGAACTCTCAGCCAGTGACTGGCACCTTCCCTTCCCTAGTGACTGGCACCTTCCCTTCCCTAGTGACAGACAACTTCCACTCCCCAGTGACTGGCACCTTCCCTCCCCAGTGACTGGCACCTCCCACTCCCCAGTGACTGGTACCTCCAACTCCCCAGTGACTGGCACCTCCCACTCCCCAGTGACTGGCACCTCCCCTTCCCTAGTGACAGGCACCTTCCCTCCCCAGTGACTGCCACCTCCCACTCCCCAGTGACTGGCACCTCCCACTCCCCAGTGACTGGCACCTCCCACTCCCCAGTGACTGGCACCTCCCACTCCCCAGTGACTGGCACCTTCCCTCCCCAGTGACTGCCACCTCCCACTCCCCAGTGACTGGCACCTCCCACTCCCCAGTGACTGGCACCTCCCACTCCCCAGTGACTGGCACCTCTCCTTCCCAGTGACAGGCACCTTCCCTCCCCAGTGACTGCCACCTCCCACTCCCCTGTGACTGCCACCTCTCACTCCCCTGTGACTGCCACCTCCCACTCCCCAGTGACTGGCACCTCCCACTCCCCAGTGACTGGCACCTCCCACTCCCCAGTGACTGCCACCTCCCACTCCCCAGTGACTGGCACCTTCCCTCCCCAGTGACTGACGCCTTCCCTCCCCAGTGACTGGCACCTCCCCCTCCCCAATGACTGGCACCTCCCACTCCCCAGTGACTGGCGCCTTCCCTCCCCAGTGACTGACGCCTTCCCTCCCCAGTGAGTGGCACCTTTCCTCCCCAGTGACTGGCGCCTTCCCTCCCCAGTGAATGGCACCTTTCCTCCCCAGTGAGTGGCACCTTTCCTCCCCAGTGACTGGCACCTCCCACTCCCCAGTGACTGGCACCTTCCCTCCCCAGTGAGTGGCACCTTTCCTCCCCAGTAACTGGCACCTTCCCTCCCCAGTGACTGGCACCTTCCCTTCCCAGTGACTGGCACCTTCCCTCCCCAATGACTGGCACCTCCCACTCCCCAGTGACTGGCACTTCCCACTCCCCAGTGACTGGCACCTCCCCACTCCCCAGTGACTGGCACCTTCCCTCCCCAATGACTGCCATCTCCCCCTCCCCAGTGACTGACACCTCCCCCTCCCCAGTGATTGCCACCTCCCCCTCCCCAGTGATTGGCACCTTCCCACTCCCCATTGATTGCCACCTTCCCCTCCCCAGTGACTGGCACCTTCCATCCCAGTGATTGGCACTTTCCCCTCCCCAGTGACTGCCACCTTCTTTATTCCTTCCACATTTACCCTCTAAGACATTGACGCTGGCGCTGCAGATGGACTGTCCCATTTTGTTTGTGGCGATGCAGGTGTAGGTCCCAGAGAACTCGGTGCCCACGTCCAGGAGGATGAGGCTGTGGTGCATGTTGGAGCTCGCCAGCTTGTAGCCCGGAGTCTCCGGTTTAATCCAGAGAACGTCCTCTGGAGATTCTTCCTTCAACCAAGTGACGGATGGAGCCGGGCACCCTGAATACATAAATCCACATGGTGTCTTATCCTCCAGTCACCTCCAGAGCTGCAGTCACTATTCTGCTGTTACATTGTGTCTTATCCTACAGTCACCTCCAGAGCTGCAGTCAATATTCTGCTGTTACATTGTGTCTTATCCTCCAGTCACCTCCAGAGCTGCAGTCAATATTCTGCTGTTACATTGTGTCTTATCCTACAGTCACCTCCAGAGCTGCAGTCACTATTCTGCTGTTACATTGTGTATTATTCTCCAGTCACCTCCAGAGCTGCAGTCAATATTCTGCTGTTACATTGTGTCTTATCCTACAGTCACCTCCAGAGCTGCAGTCACTATTCTGCTGTTATATCGTGTCCTCTGTGTTATATTCTAACTGGATTATAAGACATAATTTAACAGCAGAATTCGGACTGCAGCTCTGGCTGTGGCTGCAGTAGGATGATATGCTTGGTTTTGGAGTTGGGTGAAGCTTTGATTCCTGGTTGCCCTGTAATTGCATAATCTGCAGCCACCACTAGAGGGAGCCCCCTGCACAATGAAGCACAATAGACATGTATACAGGGAGCTCCCTCTAGTGGCGGCTGCAGGTTTTCAGCATTTATCATGTGTCTGTATCTTGCAGGGATTTGTTGCAGTATATCTGCGTCCCATTGGTAAATCAGGAGATCCCCTTTAAGTCCTTACCTTCCACTTTCACGGACAAGGTGATGCTGGCGCCCTTCTGCACCTTCTTGTTTGTGAATCTTTCCAGGAACATTGGAGGAATCAATTTCTCCAAATCTGTGGAGCGAGACGAGATGGTGAGTGCAGCGCTGGTACTCTGCCGTCAGCTTACAGTGCACGGCACGAAGACCACAGGGCGACCAGAGAGGAGGCGTCTATAGTCCCCGGTACAAGCTCAAACACCCCCATGACCCGCAGCTCTTCCATCTCTGCCGATCACTGAGGCATCAGGTACTGACCTCCGGACTCCTCTGCCGATCGCTCCTTCTGCAGCTCGCCCGGATCTGATACCAAAGAAGAACCAGAGTCACCAACAAGGAGGAAACGAGGAAAATGCACCGAGAATCCAATCATGGATGATTCATCCTATCTGCATAATCCATCCCCGTAAACCTCGGCCAGACATCACCGACCCATCCCCGTACACCCCGGCCAGACATCACCGATCCGTCCCCGTACACCCCGGCCAGACATCACTGACCCATCCCCGTACACCCCGACCGACCCATCCCCGCCCGCACACCCCGGCCAGACATCACCGACCCATCCCCATACACCCCGGCCAGACATCACCGACCCATCCCTGTACACCCTGGCCAGACATCACTGACCCATCCCCGTACACCCCGACCGACCCATCCCCGCCCGCACACCCCGGCCAGACATCACCGACCCATCCCCATACACCCCGGCCAGACATCACCGACCCATCCCCGTACACCCCGGCCAGACATCACCGATCCGTCCCCGTACACCCCGGCCAGACATCACTGACCCATCCCCGTACACCCCGACCGACCCATCCCCGCCCGCACACCCCGGCCAGACATCACCGACCCATCCCCATACACCCCGGCCAGACATCACCGACCCATCCCTGTACACCCCGGCCAGACATCACTGACCCATCCCCGTACACCCCGACCGACCCATCCCCGCCCGCACACCCCGGCCAGACATCACCGACCCATCCCCATACACCCCGGCCAGACATCACCGACCCATCCCCGTACACCCCGGCCAGACATCACTGACCCATCACCGTACACCCCGACCGACCCATCCCCGCCCGCACACCCCGGCCAGACATCACCGACCCATCCCCATACACCCCGGCCAGACATCACCGACCCATCCCCGTACACCCCGGCCAGACATCACTGACCCATCCCCGTACACCCCGACCGACCCATCCCCGCCCGCACACCCCGGCCAGACATCACCAACCCATCCCCATACACCCCGGCCAGACATCACCGACCCATCCCCGTACACCCCGGCCAGACATCACTGACCCATCCCCGTACACCCCGACCGACCCATCCCCGCCCGCACACCCCAGCCAGACATCACCGACCCATCCCCGTACACCCCGGCGAGACATCACCGACCCATCCCCATACACCCCGGCCAGACATCACCGACCCATCCCCATACACCCCGGCCAGACATCACCGACCCATCCCCGTACACCCCGGCCAGACATCACCGACCCATCCCCATACACCCCGGCCAGACATCACCGACCCATCCCCGTACACCCCGGCCAGACATCACCGGCCCATCCCCGTACACCCCGGCCAGACATCACCGACCCATCCCCGTACACCCCGGCCAGACATCACTGACCCATCCCCGTACACCCCGGCGTAATCTCGTGAGACGCTGCCTGAGGAGAATCTGATAAGCACGGAGTGGAAAGATACACAGTGCCAGCTGAGAGACTTCTGTGAGTCGGACCGTGAGAGAACCCAGACTTTAGCCAGGCCAGGACCTGTAAGAAGGGAAGACGTCACCCGGAGGAGCCCAGCCTCCAAGTGACAGAAGAGAATTCCCCTCTTGTTTCGCCAGGAGAAGTGCACGCCAATGAACCCTGCTGTCCCCAGAGAGAGACGGTTTCTCACAATGCTACCGTGAGTCTTCATTTGTGCGTAGTGTAGGCCACAGTCATTAGAGCGCGGTAGCCATGCGGCTCCAGTAGTGGAGGCCAGTCAGACTGTAGTGTAGTGTAGCTAAGTGTATTTTTGATGTTCTGTGCTGTTCCCACTTTGTTTTGTGGCAGCTGAGGCCACGGATGTAGTTCCCGCAGCTAAGGAGTTTGCTTGTTTATTACCTCTGCAATTCCTCATACCACCTTCCCACTGTCTCACAGCAGTTGCGTGTCCCTGCCTGTAAATATACCCTGTTTATCTGTAGTCTCATCTTGTGCCATGACTAAAGGCCACTTTACACGCTACGACATCGCTAAAGCGTTGTCGTCACGGAATTTGTGACGCACATCCGGCCGCGTTAGAGATGTCGTTGTGTGTGACACCTATTAGCGATTTTGAATCATTGCAAAAACGTTCAAAATCGCTCATCGGTGACATCCCCCCCTAATCTCAATTATCGTTGCTGCTGCAGTAATGATGTAGTTCGTCGTTCCTGCGGCAGCACACACCGCTACGTGTGACACCGCAAGAACAAGGAACCTCTCCTTACCTGCGACCCGCCAGCAATGAGGAAGGAAAGAGGTGAGTGGGATGTTTGTCCCGCTCATCTCCGCCCCTCCGCTTTGATTGGGCGGCCGCTTAGTGATGTCGCTGTGACGCCGAACGAACCGTCCCCTTAGAAAGGAGGCGGTTCGTCAGTCACAGCGACGTCGCTAGGCAGGTAAGTAGTGTGACGGGTCTGAGCAATGTTGTGCGCCACGGGCAGCGATTTGCCTGTGTCGCACAACTGATGGGGGCGGGTACGCACGCTAGCGATATCGGTAACCATATCGCAGCATGTAAAGCGGCCTTGACTCTGCACTGCAGTGGGCCCTGGGCCATCGCTTCTTCCCGGCCAGACATCACTGATCCGTTCCCGTACACCTCAGCGAGACATCACCGATCCGTCCCTGTACACCCAGGCCAGACATTACCATCTCATCCCTATACACCCCGGCCAGACATCACCGATCCATCCCTGTACACACCGGCCAGACATCACCATCTCATCCCTATACACCCCGGCCAGACATCACCGATCCATCCCTGTACACACCGGCCAGACAACACCGTCCCATCCCTGTACATTCTGGCCAGACATCACCAATCGTCCCCGTACACCCCGACCAGACATCACCATCTCATCCCTGTACACCCCGACCAGACATCACCATCTCATCCCTGTACACCCCGACCAGACATCACCATCTCATCCCTGTACACCCCGGCCAGACATCACCATCTCATCCCTGTACATCCCGGCCAGACATCACCATCTCATCCCTGTACATCCCGGCCAGACAACACCATCCCATCCCTGTACACCCCGGCCAGACAACACCATCCCATCCCTGTACACCCCGGCCAGACATCACCATCTCATCCCTGTACATCCCGGCCAGACATCACCATCTCATCCCTGTACACCCCGGCCAGACAACACCATCCCATCCCTGTACACCCCGGCCAGACATCACCATCTCATCCCTGTACATTCTGGCCAAACATCACCAATCGTCCCTGTACACCCCGACCAGACATCACCAATCCATCCCTGTACACCCCGGCCAGACATCACCATCCCATCCCTGTACACCCCGGCCAGACATCACCATCTCATCCCTGTACACCCCGGCCAGACATCACCGATCCATCCCTGTACACACCGGCCAGACAACACCGTCCGATCCCTGTACATTCTGGCCAAACATCACCAATCGTCCCTGCACACCCCGACCAGACATCACCATCTCATCCCTGTACACCCTGCCCAGACATCACCGATCTGTCCCTGTACACCCCGATCAGACAACACCATCCCATCCCTGTACACCCTGCCCAGACATCACCGATCCGTCCCTGTACACCCCGACCAGACATCACCAATCCGTCCCTGTACACCCCGGCCAGACATCACCGTCCCATCCCTGTACATTCTGGCCAGACATCACCAATCGTCCCTGTACACACCGGCCAGACATCACCATCCCATCCCTGTACACCCCGGCCAGACATCACCAATCCGTCCCTGCACACCCCGGCCAGACATCACCGATCTGTCCCTGTACACCCCGACCAGACAACACCATCCCATCCCTGTACACCCTGGCCAGACATCACCAATCCGTCCCTGCACACCCCGGCCAGACATCACCGATCTGTCCCTGTACACCCCGACCAGACAACACCATCCCATCCCTGTACACCCCGGCCAGACATCACCGATCCATTACTGTACACCCTGGCCAGACATCACCGTCCTATCCATATACATCCTGGCCAGACATCACCAATCCGTCCCTGTACACCCCGGCCAGACATCACCGATCCATCCCTGTACACCCCGGCCAGACATCACCATCTCATCCCTGTACACCCCGGCCAGACATCACCGATCCATCCCTGTACACACCGGCCAGACAACACCGTCCGATCCCTGTACATTCTGGCCAAACATCACCAATCGTCCCTGCACACCCCGACCAGACATCACCATCTCATCCCTGTACACCCTGCCCAGACATCACCGATCTGTCCCTGTACACCCCGATCAGACAACACCATCCCATCCCTGTACACCCTGCCCAGACATCACCGATCCGTCCCTGTACACCCCGACCAGACATCACCAATCCGTCCCTGTACACCCCGGCCAGACATCACCGTCCCATCCCTGTACATTCTGGCCAGACATCACCAATCGTCCCTGTACACACCGGCCAGACATCACCATCCCATCCCTGTACACCCCGGCCAGACATCACCAATCCGTCCCTGCACACCCCGGCCAGACATCACCGATCTGTCCCTGTACACCCCGACCAGACAACACCATCCCATCCCTGTACACCCTGGCCAGACATCACCAATCCGTCCCTGCACACCCCGGCCAGACATCACCGATCTGTCCCTGTACACCCCGACCAGACAACACCATCCCATCCCTGTACACCCCGGCCAGACATCACCAATCCGTCCCTGCACACCCCGGCCAGACATCACCGATCCGTCCCTGTACACCCCGACCAGACAACACCATCCCATCCCTGTACACCCCGGCCAGACATCACCGATCCATCCCTGTACACCCTGGCCAGACATCACCGTCCTATCCATATACATCCTGGCCAGACATCACCAATCCGTCCCTGTACACCCCGGCCAGACATCACCGATCCGTCCCTGTACACCCTGGCCAGACATCACCGATCCGTCCTTGTACACCCCGGCCAGACATCACCGATCCATCCCTGTACACCCCGGCCAGACAAAACCGATCCATCCCTGTATACCTCAGCTAGACATCACTGATCGATCCCCGTATACCTCAGCGAGACATCACCGACCCATCCCTGTATACCTCAGCCAGACATCACCGACACCTCCCCGTATACCTCAGCCAGACATCACTGATCCATCCCTGTATACCCTGGCAAGACATCATCAATCCATTCCCCGTATACCCCCGCCATACAACACTACTGATCCATCACCGTATACCCCCACCTGACACCACCGATTCATCCCCGTACACCCCCGCCATACAACACTACCGTTCTATCACTGTATGCCTGCGCCAGACATCACTGACCGTATACCCCTGCCAGACATCACCAATCCATCCCTGTATACTCCAGCCAGACATTAGCAATCCATGCAGTGGCTTAGTAGACAATTTCCAGCATCTGCAAGTTTAAAACAAAGCTTATATTAGGACATTTAAAAAGGCAAATAAAATTATCATAGACGTCTAAGCGTGTCAGGCATTGCGCCCTTCATCTTCACAAAGTCTGAACATAGATGTATAACTTATATACATAAAAACAGATGAGAAAAGCCAATGAAAAAAACAAGTGTGAGGTAGAAATAGATTCATACACGAGGATAAGTAACCATAGGTATGTGAACTATAAATATAAGAACATATGAGATACCGCAAAAACAGATAAATAATACTGATAAATTGTAATATATACACATAAAAACAAATATATCACCATGGAAGTAAATATATATAAAAATATGTATAACCAAAAGAATTCATTGCTATAGATACATTATATCTGTTTCTATATTCCCACCCTGTGGAGATCATGTACATATCCAGAATGCTTCACGTCTCAGTAATAATTGGTGCAGGTCGTTTACCCTTTTCAGTGCCTATAACCTTCAATGTTGTAGCCTGGCCATAGCGGACTGATAAATGCCCGGACAAAGCAGACATAGATCGGGTAGTTTTCAGTGGATCTGGGAAAGCGTCATGAATATGTTCAGAAAGTCACATTTTTTAGTTTATTGATGGTGCACCCTACATAGTATTCTTCACATTCCTCGCAAGATGCGAAATACACCCCCGGAGTTGTGTTACAATTTATGAAGGAGTTCATTTTCTGTTTGTGGTCGGTATTCACACGCGTAATTTCTGTGGTTTTGTGCATAGACTTGGAAAGATTGCATTTAGATAAACCACATTGAAAATGATCTCTAGTGGATAACCAGGTCGCACTATCCAAATTAATGTTAGCAGAAAGATTGCTGAGGGATAAGATGTCACGAAGCGGTTTGGCTCGTCGGGCAGTTTTTGGAGTGCACACAGGCGTTCTTCCTCTGCCTTTACGCTCCATTGTTGGTGGAGTGCACACAGGCGTTCTTCCTCTGCCTTTACGCTCCATTGTATGTGGAGTGCACACAGACGTTCTTCCTCCATCTCTACGCTCCATTGTTAGTGGAGTGCACATAGGCGTTCTTCCTCTGCCTTTACGCTCCATTGTTAGTGGAGTGCACACAGACGTTCTTCCTCCATCTCTACGCTCCATTGTTGGTGGAGTGCACACAGGCGTTCTTCCTCTGCCTTTACGCTCCATTGTATGTGGAGTGCACACAGACGTTCTTCCTCCATCTCTACGCTCCATTGTTAGTGGAGTGCACATAGGCGTTCTTCCTCTGCCTTTACGCTCCATTGTTAGTGGAGTGCACACAGACGTTCTTCCTCCATCTCTACGCTCCATTGTTAGTGGAGTGTACACAGGCGTTCTTCCTCCATCTCTACGCTCCATTGTTAGTGGAGTGCACACAGACGTTCTTCCTCTGCCTTTACGCTCCATTGTTAGTGGAGTGCACACAGACGTTCTTCCTCCATCTCTACGCTCCATTGTTAGTGGAGTGCACACAGACGTTCTTCCTCCATCTCTACGCTCCATTGTTAGTGGAGTGCACACAGGCGTTCTTCCTCTGCCTTTACGTCCCATTGTTAGTGGAGTGCACACAGACGTTCTTCCTCTGCCTTTACGCTCCATTGTTAGTGGAGTGCACACAGACGTTCTTCCTCTGCCTTTACGCTCCATTGTTAGTGGAGTGCACACAGACGTTCTTCCTCCATCTCTACGCTCCATTGTTAGTGGAGTGCACATAGGCGTTCTTCCTCCGCCTTTACGCTCCATTGTTAGTGGAGTGCACACAGACGTTCTTCCTCTGCCTTTACGCTCCATTGTTAGTGGAGTGCACACAGACGTTCTTCCTCTGCCTTTACGTCCCATTGTTAGTGGAGTGCACACAGACGTTCTTCCTCCATCTCTACGCTCCATTGTTAGTGGAGTGCACATAGGCGTTCTTCCTCCGCCTTTACGCTCCATTGTTGGTGGAGTGCACACAGGCGTTCTTCCTCTGCCTTTACGCTCCATTGTTAGTGGAGTGCACACAGGCGTTCTTCCTCTGCCTTTACGCTCCATTGTTAGTGGAGTGCACACAGGCGTTCTTCCTCCATCTCTACGCTCCATTGTTAGTGGAGTGGACATAGGCGTTCTTCCTCCGCCTTTACGCTCCATTGTTGGTGGAGTGCACACAGGCGTTCTTCCTCTGCCTTTACGCTCCATTGTTAGTGGAGTGCACACAGACGTTCTTCCTCTGCCTTTACACCCCATTGTTGGTGGACTGCACACAGGCGTTCTTCTTCCTCCACCTTTACGCCTCATTGTTGGTGGACTGCACACAGGCGTTCTTCCTCCACCTTTATGCCTCATTGTTGGTGGACTGCACACAGGCGTTCTTCCTCTGCCTTTACGCCTCATTGTTGGTGGAGTGCACACAGGCGTTCTTCCTCTGCCTTTACACCCCATTGTTGGTGGACTGCACACAGGCGTTCTTCCTCCACCTTTACGCCTCATTGTTGGTGGACTGCACACAGGCGTTCTTCCTCCACCTTTACGCCTCATTGTTGGTGGACTGCACACAGGCGTTCTTCCTCTGCCTTTACGCCTCATTGTTGGTGGAGTGCACACAGGCGTTCTTCCTCTGCCTTTACACCCCATTGTTGGTGGACTGCACACAGGCGTTCTTCCTCCACCTTTACGCCTCATTGTTGGTGGACTGCACACAGGCATTCTTCCTCTGCCTTTACGCCCATTGTAGGTGGACTGCACACAGACGTTCTTCCTCTGCCTTTACGCCTCATTGTTGGTGGAGTGCACACAGGCGTTCTTCCTCTGCCTTTACACCCCATTGTTGGTGGACTGCCCACAGGCGTTCTTCCTCCACCTTTACGCCTCATTGTTAGTGGACTGCACACAGACGTTCTTCCTCTGCCTTTACGCCCATTGTTGGTGGAGTGCACACAGACGTTCTTCCTCTGCCTTTACGCCTCATTGTTGGTGGAGTGCACACAGACGTTCTTCCTCTGCCTTTACGCCTCATTGTTGGTGGAGTGCACACAGGCGTTCTTCCTCCGCATTTACTTCCTATTGTTGGTGGAGTGCACACAGGCGTTCTTCCTCCGCTTTTACGCCTCATTGTTGGTGGAGTGCACACAGGCGTTCTTACTCCACCTTTACACCCCATTGTTGGTGGAGTGCACACAGGCGTTCTTCCTCCACCTTTACACCCCATTGTTGGTAGAGTGCACACAGATGTTCTTCCTCCGCCTTTACGTCCTATTGTTGGTGGAGTGCACACAGATGTTCTTCCTCCACCTTTACGCCTCATTGTTGGTGGAGTGCACACAGGCGTTCTTCCTCCACCTTTACACCCCATTGTTGGTAGAGTGCACACAGATGTTCTTCCTCCGCCTTTACACCCCATTGTTGGTGGAGTGCACACAGGCGTTCTTCCTCCATCTTTACGTCCTATTGTTGGTGGAGTGTACACAGGCGTTCTTCCTCCATCTTTACGTCCTATTGTTGGTGGAGTGCACACAGGCGTTCTTCCTCCACCTTTACGCCCCATTGTTGGTGGAGTGCACACAGGCGTTCTTCCTCCATCTTTACGTCCTATTGTTGGTGGACTGCACACAGATGTTCTTCCTCCGCCTTTACGTCCTATTGTTGGTGGAGTGCACACAGATGTTCTTCCTCCGCCTTTACATCCTATTGTTGGTGGAGTGCACACAGGCGTTCTTCCTCCGCCTTTACGCCCTATTGTTGGTGGACTGCACACAGACGTTCTCCCTCCACCTTTACGCCTCATTGTTGGTGGAGTGCACACAGGCGTTCTTCCTCCACCTTTACACCCCATTGTTGGTAGAGTGCACACAGATGTTCTTCCTCCGCCTTTACACCCCATTGTTGGTGGAGTGCACACAGGCGTTCTTCCTCCATCTTTACGTCCTATTGTTGGTGGAGTGTACACAGGCGTTCTTCCTCCATCTTTACGTCCTATTGTTGGTGGCGTGCACACAGGAGTTCTTCCTCCACCTTTACGCCCCATTGTTGGTGGAGTGCACACAGGCGTTCTTCCTCCATCTTTACGTCCTATTGTTGGTGGACTGCACACAGATGTTCTTCCTCCGCCTTTACATCCTATTGTTGGTGGAGTGCACACAGGCGTTCTCCCTCCACCTTTATGCCCCATTGTTGGTGGAGTGCACACAGATGTTCTTCCTCCGCCTTTACACCCCATTGTTGGTGGAGTGCACACAGGCGTTCTTCCTCCACCTTTACGCCCCATTGTTGGTGGACTGCACACAGACGTTCTCCCTCCACCTTTATGCCCCATTGTTGGTGGAGTGCACACAGATGTTCTTCCTCCGCCTTTACACCCCATTGTTGGTGGAGTGCACACAGGCGTTCTTCCTCCGCCTTTACGCCCTATTGTTGGTGGACTGCACACAGACGTTCTCCCTCCACCTTTATGCCCCATTGTTGGTGGAGTGCACACAGGCGTTCTTCCTCCACCTTTACGCCCCATTGTTGGTGGAGTGCACACAGGCGTTCTTCCTCCATCTTTACGTCCTATTGTTGGTGGAGTGCACACAGGCGTTCTTCCTCCACCTTTACGCCCATTGTTGGTGGAGTGCACACAGGCGTTCTTCCTCTGCCTTTACACCCCATTGTTGGTGGAGTGCACACAGGCGTTCTTCCTCCACCTTTACACCCCATTGTTGGTAGAGTGCACACAGATGTTCTTCCTCCACCTTTACACCCCATTGTTGGTGGAGTGCACACAGATGTTCTTCCTCCGCCTTTACACCCCATTGTTGGTGGAGTGCACACAGGCGTTCTTCCTCCACCGTTACACCCCATTGTTGGTGGAGTGCACACAGGCGTTCTTCCTCTACATTTACACCCCATTGTTGGTGGAGTGCACACAGGCGTTCTTCCTCCACCTTTACACCCCATTGTTGGTAGAGTGCACACAGATGTTCTTCCTCCACCTTTACACCCCATTGTTGGTGGAGTGCACACAGATGTTCTTCCTCCACCTTTACGCCTCATTGTTGGTGGAGTGCACACAGGCGTTCTTCCTCCACCTTTACACCCCATTGTTGGTGGAGTGCACACAGGCGTTCTTCCTCCATCTTTACGTCCTATTGTTGGTGGAGTGCACACAGGCGTTCTTCCTCCACCTTTACGCCCATTGTTGGTGGAGTGCACACAGGCGTTCTTCCTCTGCCTTTACACCCCATTGTTGGTGGAGTGCACACAGGCGTTCTTCCTCCACCTTTACACCCCATTGTTGGTAGAGTGCACACAGATGTTCTTCCTCCACCTTTACACCCCATTGTTGGTAGAGTGCACACAGATGTTCTTCCTCCGCCTTTACACCCCATTGTTGGTGGAGTGCACACAGGCGTTCTTCCTCCACCTTTACACCCCATTGTTGGTAGAGTGCACACAGATGTTCTTCCTCCACCTTTACACCCCATTGTTGGTGGAGTGCACACAGATGTTCTTTCTCCGCCTTTACACCCCATTGTTGGTGGAGTGCACACAGGCGTTCTTCCTCCACCTTTACACCCCATTGTTGGTAGAGTGCACACAGATGTTCTTCCTCCACCTTTACACCCCATTGTTGGTGGAGTGCACACAGATGTTCTTCCTCCGCCTTTACACCCCATTGTTGGTGGAGTGCACACAGGCGTTCTTCCTCCACCTTTACACCCCATTGTTGGTAGAGTGCACACAGATGTTCTTCCTCCACCTTTACGCCTCATTGTTGGTGGAGTGCACACAGATGTTCTTCCTCCGCCTTTACACCCCATTGTTGGTGGAGTGCACACAGGCGTTCTTCCTCCATCTTTACGTCCTATTGTTGGTGGAGTGCACACATGCGTTCTTCCTCCACCTTTACGCCCCATTGTTGGTGGAGTGCACACAGGCGTTCTTCCTCCATCTTTACGTCCTATTGTTGGTGGACTGCACACAGATGTTCTTCCTCCGCCTTTACATCCTATTGTTGGTGGAGTGCACACAGGCGTTCTTCCTCCGCCTTTACGCCCTATTGTTGGTGGACTGCACACAGACGTTCTCCCTCCACCTTTATGCCCCATTGTTGGTGGAGTGCACACAGGCGTTCTTCCTCCATCTTTACGTCCTATTGTTGGTGGAGTGCACACATGCGTTCTTCCTCCACCTTTACGCCCCATTGTTGGTGGAGTGCACACAGGCGTTCTTCCTCCATCTTTACGTCCTATTGTTGGTGGACTGCACACAGATGTTCTTCCTCCGCCTTTACATCCTATTGTTGGTGGAGTGCACACAGGCGTTCTTCCTCCGCCTTTACGCCCTATTGTTGGTGGACTGCACACAGACGTTCTCCCTCCACCTTTATGCCCCATTGTTGGTGGAGTGCACACAGGCATTCTTCCTCCATCTTTACGTTCTATTGTTGGTGGACTGCACACAGGTGTTCTTCCTCTGCCTTTACGCCTCATTGTTGGTGGAGTGCACACAGGCGTTCTTCCTCTGCCTTTACACCCCATTGTTGGTAGAGTGCACACAGGCGTTCTTCCTCCACCTTTACACCCCATTGTTGGTAGAGTGCACACAGGCGTTCTTCCTCCACCTTTACGCCTCATTGTTGGTGGAGTGCACACAGGCGTTCTTCCTCCACCTTTACGCCTCATTGTTGGTGGACTGCACACAGACGTTCTTCCTCTGCCTTTACACCCCATTGTTGGTGGACTGCACACAGGCCTTCTTCCTCTGCCTTTACACCCCATTGTTGGTGGACTGCACACAGGCGTTCTTCCTCCACCTTTACGCCCATTGTTGGTGGACTGCACACAGACGTTCGTCCTCTGCCTTTACGCCTCATTGTTGGTGGAGTGCACACAGGCGTTCTTCCTCTGCCTTTACACCCCATTGTTGGTGGACTGCACACAGGCGTTCTTCCTCCATCTTTACGTCCTATTGTTGGTGGAGTGCACACAGGCGTTCTTCATGCGCATTTACTTCCTATTGTTGGTGGAGTGCACACAGGCATTCTTCATGCGCATTTACTTCCTATTGTTGGTGGAGTGCACACAGGCGTTCTTCCTCCATCTTTACACCCCATTGTTGGTGGAGTGCACACAGACGTTCTTCCTCCATCTTTACGTCCTATTGTTGGTGGAGTGCACACAGGCATTCTTCATGCGCATTTACTTCCTATTGTTGGTGGACTGCACACAGGCGTTCTTCCTCCATCTTTACACCCCATTGTTGGTGGAGTGCACACAGGCGTTCTTCCTCCATCTTTACGTCCTATTGTTGGTGGAGTGCACACAGGCGTTCTTCATGCGCATTTACTTCCTATTGTTGGTGGACTGCACACAGGCGTTCTTCCTCCATCTTTACGTCCTATTGTTGGTGGAGTGCACACAGGCATTCTTCATGCGCATTTACTTCCTATTGTTGGTGGAGTGCACACAGATGTTCTTCCTCCGCTTTTACGCCTCATTGTTGGTGGAGTGCACACAGGCGTTCTTACTCCACCTTTACACCCCATTGTTGGTGGAGTGCACACAGACGTTCTTCCTCCACCTTTACACCCCATTGTTGGTAGAGTGCACACAGATGTTCTTCCTCCACCTTTACACCCCATTGTTGGTGGAGTGTACACAGGCGTTCTTCCTCCACCTTTACACCCCATTGTTGGTGGAGTGCACACAGACGTTCTTCCTCCACCTTTACACCCCATTGTTGGTGGAGTGCACACAGACGTTCTTCCTCCACCTTTACACCCCATTGTTGGTAGAGTGCACACAGATGTTCTTCCTCCGCCTTTACGTCCTATTGTTGGTGGAGTGCACACAGATGTTCTTCCTCCGCCTTTACACACCATTGTTGGTGGAGTGCACACAGGCGTTCTTCCTCCACCTTTACATCCTATTGTTGGTGGAGTGCACACAGGCGTTCTTCCTCCACCTCTACACCCCATTGTTGGTAGAGTGCACACAGATGTTCTTCCTCCGCCTTTACACCCCATTGTTGGTGGAGTGCACACAGGCGTTCTTCCTCCATCTTTACGTCCTATTGTTGGTGGAGTGCACACAGGCGTTCTTCCTCCACCTTTACGTCCTATTGTTGGTGGACTGCACACAGATGTTCTTCCTCCGCCTTTACATCCTATTGTTGGTGGAGTGCACACAGGCGTTCTTCCTCCGCCTTTACGCCCTATTGTTGGTGGAGTGCACACAGGCGTTCTTCCTCCGCCTTTACGCCCTATTGTTGGTGGAGTGCACACAGGCGTTCTCCCTCCACCTTTACGCCCCATTGTTGGTGGAGTGCACACAGGCGTTCTTCCTCCGCCTTTACGCCCTATTGTTGGTGGAGTGCACACAGGCGTTCTTCCTCCGCCTTTACGCCCTATTGTTGGTGGAGTGCACACAGACGTTCTCCCTCCACCTTTACGCCCCATTGTTGGTGGACTGCACACAGGCGTTTTTCCTCCGCCTTTACATCCTATTGTTGGTGGAGTGCACACAGGCGTTCTCCCTCCACCTTTACGCCCCATTGTTGGTGGAGTGCACACAGGCATTCTTCCTCCATATTTACGTCCTATTGTTGGTGGACTGCACACAGACGTTCTTCCTCCGCCTTTACATCCTATTGTTGGTGGAGTGCACACAGGCGTTCTTCCTCCGCCTTTACGCCCTATTGATGATGGACTGCACACAGACGTTCTTCCTCCACCTTTACGCCCCATTGTTGGTGGACTGCACACAGACGTTCTTCCTCCGCCTTTACATCCTATTGTTGGTGGAGTGCACACAGGCGTTCTTCCTCCGCCTTTACGCCCTATTGATGATGGACTGCACACAGACGTTCTTCCTCCACCTTTACGCCCCATTGTTGGTGGAGTGCACACAGGCGTTCTTCCTCCACCTTTACACCCCATTGTTGGTAGAGTGCACACAGATGTTCTTCCTCCGCCTTTACACCCCATTGTTGGTGGAGTGCACACAGGCATTCTTCCTCCATCTTTACGTCCTATTGTTGGTGGAGTGCACACAGGCGTTCTTCCTCCGTCTTCCTCCTGGAGTGCAGTCCTTTCCAGAACACGTATCCCAATGGGCTGATAACATATTGCAACCCCTGGTGACATCTTCTCCGAGTCACATCACAGATACCAAACATCTATTAATATAATGAAGATGGCAAGATCGCTGTAATAGTGTTACATGCGATGTACAGGCCTGTATTCCAGAGAACCTCATCACAAACCCATTCATGCTTTGTCCTTTCATTGGAAAAAGAGCACGAAATTCGCTCCGGACTTTATCATTTTCATTTTGCAAGTTGTTAGATTTCTGCTGGTAACAATTCTTTTCCTTTGATGGATTGTTACATCCAAACATTGGGTTTTCCGATGGGAGCGAAGTTTTCTCCGTCCCTTGTGAGTTTGAGCATGGTGTGGTGGGAGTCACCGTGTTTGTATCTGCTGATGAATCCCTTTTGGGAAATATACGAGGGTATGGCAGATACATTGATGATTTCCTGTTTATACGGTAGAATTTAGACTCCCACGTCACCACGTCGTGTGCAGAATTTTTAAATGATATTGATCTCAATTTGAGTTTTTTTGCGTCCTTTTTGGATAATGAAGCTGCATTCTTAGATGTATTTTTGCTGGGTGACGGGAGAATGGAGTCTGTCTGGTCCCCGGGAATCTGTACTCCATGCTTCCAGCTGTCATCCTTCTCATGTAATTCAGAAGTCACCAGTCGGAGAATTTATAAGAGCCGTCGCCTCTGCTCTGATGATTATTTTTTTCCCAATTAAAGTGCAGCCATAAAAAACAGATTAACAACTTGTGGTCACACTCCCCGTGTAATGACACTTCATATTGTACTGCTGGAACAAATCTCATGAAAATGAAGATAAGAAAAAAAACAAAATCAGCAACAAAATCAGCAACAAAATCAGCACCAGATTTCATTTGTTACAACATTAAGGGCAGATTATAAAGAAATTGTTTCTATTTTCAGAGGAATCTTCCCCTTTTATATCAGGACAGCATTCTTGCAACAATTTTGGCGCTGAGAGTTAAAAACTGCCCGACGAGCCAAACCGCTTCGTGACATCTTATCCCTCAGCAATCTTTCTGGTAACATTAATTTGGATAGTGCGACCTGGTTATCCACTAGAGATCATTTTCAATGTGGTTTATCTAAATGCAGTCTTTGCAAATCTATGCAAAAAACAGAAATTCTGCGTGTGAATACCGACCACAAACAGAAAATGAACTCCTTCATAAATTGTAACACAACTCCGGGGGTGTATTTAGCATCTTGCGAGGAATGGGAAGAATACTATGTAGGGTGCACCATCCGAAACCTAAAAAAAGCGACTTTCTGAACATATTCATGACGCTTTCCCAGATCCACTGAAAACTACCCGATCTATGTCTGCTTTGTCCGGGCATTTATCATCTGCTATGGCCAGGCTACAACATTGAAGGTTATAGGCACTGAAAAGGGTAAACGACCTGCACCAATTATTACAGAGACGTTTCTGGATTTTTACACAATATCCACAGGGTGGGAATATAGAAACAGATTTAATGTATATAATATATACACACATTTTGTTCCATGCTGATATATTTGTGTCTGTCTTTAAGTGTCTATAATACAATTTATTAGTATTATTTATCATTATTTTGTTCTTATATTTATAGTTCACATAGCTATGGTTATTTATGCTCTTGTGTATGAATCTATTTCTACTTTCCATTTGTTTTTTCATATCTGTTTTAAATAATTTATGTTTGTTCAGACTTTGTCAAGATGAAGGGCGCATTGCCTGAAACGCGTAGACGTCTGTGCTAAATTTTTTTATTTGCCTTTTGATGCTGGAAATCTACTAAGCCACTGCATACGTGATCCAGAACCCGGCCTACAGTTCCATGCACCGCACCTGTATGGAATCAGTGATCTTGGGAGCTGGCATGAACACTTTCCTTTTGCAATTAGCAATCCATCCCCATATACCCCAGCCAGACATTACCAATCCATCCCCTTATACCCCAGCCAGACATTACTAATCCATCCCCGCATACACGAGACAGACATTACCAATCCATCCCCATATACCCCAACCAGACATTACCAATCCATCCCCGATATACCCCAGCCAGACATTATCAATCCATCCCCTTATACCCCAGCCAGACATTACTAATCCATCCCCGCATACACGAGACAGACATTACCAATCCATCCCCATATACCCCAGCCAGACATTACCAATCCATCCCCATATACCCCAGCCAGACATTACCAATCCATCCCCATATACCCCAGCCAGACATTACCAATCCATCCCCATATACCCCAGCCAGACATTACCAATCCATCCCCGATATACCCCAGCCAGACATTACCAATCCATCCCCATATACCCCAGCCAGACATTACCAATCCATCCCCATATACCTAAGCCAGACATTACCAATCCATCCCCATATACCCCAGCCAGACATTACCAATCCATCCCCATATACCCCAGCCAGACATTACCAATCCATCCCCATATACCTAAGCCAGACATTACCAATCCATCCCCATATACCCCAGCCAGACATTACCAATCCATCCCCAATATACCCCAGCCAGACATTATCAATCCATCCCCATATACCCCAGCCAGACATTACCAATCCATCCCCATATACCCCAGCCAGACATTACCAATCCATCCCCATATACCCCAGCCAGACATTACCAATCCATCCCCATATACCCCAGCCAGACATTACCAATCCATCCCCATATACCCCAGCCAGACATTACCAATCCATCCCCATATACCCCAGCCAGACATTACCAATCCATCCCCAATATACCCCAGCCAGACATTATCAATCCATCCCCATATACCCCAGCCAGACATTACCAATCCATCCCCATATACCCCAGCCAGACATTATCAATCCATCCCCATATACCCCAGCGAGACATTACTAATCCATCCCCGCATACACCAGCCAGACATTACCAATCCATCCCCATATACCCCAGCCAGACATTACCAATCCATCCCCATATACACCAGCCAGACATTACCAATCCATCCCCATATACCCCAGCCAGACATTATCAATCCATCCCTATATACCCCAGCCAGACATTACCAATCCATCCCCGCATACACCAGCCAATCATTACCAATCATCCCAGTATATCCCTGCCAGACATTACCAATCCATCCCCATATACCCCAGCCAGACATTATCAATCCATCCCCATATACCCCAGCGAGACATTACTAATCCATCCCCGCATACACCAGCCAGACATTACCAATCCATCCCCATATACCCCAGCCAGACATTACCAATCCATCCCCATATACACCAGCCAGACATTACCAATCCATCCCCATATACCCCAGCCAGACATTATCAATCCATCCCCATATACCCCAGCCAGACATTACCAATCCATCCCCGCATACACCAGCCAATCATTACCAATCATCCCAGTATATCCCTGCCAGACATTACAAATCCATCCCCATATACCCCAGCCAGACATTACCAATCCATCCCCATATACCCCAGCCAGACATTACCAATCCATCCCCATATACCCCAGCCAGACATTACCAATCCATCCCCATATACCCCAGCCAGACATTACCAATCCATCCCCGATATACCCCAGCCAGACATTACCAATCCATCCCCATATACCCCAGCCAGACATTACCAATCCATCGCCATATACCCCAGCCAGACATTACCAATCCATCCCCATATACCCCAGCCAGACATTACCAATCATCCCAGTATATCCCTGCCAGACATTACCAATCCATCCCCGCATACACCAGCCAGACATTACCAATCATCCCAGTATATCCCTGCCAGACATCACCAATCCATCGCCATATACCCCAGCCAGACATTACCAATCCATTGCCATATACCCCAGCCAGGCATTACCAATCCATCCCCATATACCCCAGCCAGACATTACCAATCCATCCCCGCATACACCAGCCAGACATTACTAATCCATCCCCGCATACACCAGCCAGACATTACCAATCCATCCCTATATACCCCAGCCAGACATTACCAATTCATCCCCATATACCCCAGCCAGACATTACCAATCCATCCCCATATACCCCAGCCAGACATTACCAATCCATCCCCGCATACACCAGCCAGACATTACCAATCCATCCCCGCATACACCAGCCAGACATTACCAATCATCCCAGTATATCCCTGCCAGACATTACCAATCCATCGCCATATACCCCAGCCAGACATTACCAATCCATCCCCATATACCCCAGCCAGACATTACCAATCCATCCCCATATACCTCAGTCAGACATTACCAATCCATCCCCATATACCCCAGCCAGACATTAACAATCCATCCCCATATACCCCAGCCAGACATTACCAATCCATCCCCATATATCTCAGCCAGACATTACCAATCCATCCCCATATACCCCAGCCAGACATTACCAATCCATCCCCATATACCCCAGCCAATCATTACCAATCCATCCCCATATACCCCAGCTAGACATTACCAATCCATCCCCATATACCCCAGCCAGACATTACCAATCCATCCCCATATACCCCAGCCAGACATTTCCAATTTATCCCCATATACCCCAGCCAGACATTACCAATCCATCCCCATATACCCCAGCCAGACATTACCAATCCATCCCCGATATACCCCAGCCAGACATTACCAATCCATCCCCATATACCCCAGCCAGACATTACCAATCCATCCCCATATACCCCAGCCAGACATTACCAATCCATCCCCATATACCCCAGCCAGACATTACCAATCCATCCCCATATACCCCAGCCAGACATTACCAATCATCCCAGTATATACCTGCCAGACATTACCAATCCATCCCCGCATACACCAGCCAGACATTACCAATCATCCCAGTATATCCCTGCCAGACATCACCAATCCATCGCCATATACCCCAGCCAGACATTACCAATCCATTGCCATATACCCCAGCCAGGCATTACCAATCCATCCCCATATACCCCAGCCAGACATTACCAATCCATCCCCGCATACACCAGCCAGACATTACTAATCCATCCCCGCATACACCAGCCAGACATTACCAATCCATCCCTATATACCCCAGCCAGACATTACCAATCCATCCCCATATACCCCAGCCAGACATTACCAATCCATCCCCATATACCCCAGCCAGACATTACCAATCCATCCCCGCATACACCAGCCAGACATTACCAATCCATCCCCGCATACACCAGCCAGACATTACCAATCATCCCAGTATATCCCTGCCAGACATTACCAATCCATCGCCATATACCCCAGCCAGACATTACCAATCCATCCCCATATACCCCAGCCAGACATTACCAATCCATCCCCGATATACCCCAGCCAGACATTACCAATCCATCCCCATATACCCCAGCCAGACATTACCAATCCATCCCCTTATACCCCAGCCAGACATTACCAATCCATCCCCATATACCCCAGCCAGACATTACCAATCCATCCCCATATACCCCAGCCAGACATTACCAATCATCCCAGTATATACCTGCCAGACATTACCAATCCATCCCCGCATACACCAGCCAGACATTACCAATCATCCCAGTATATCCCTGCCAGACATCACCAATCCATCGCCATATACCCCAGCCAGACATTACCAATCCATTGCCATATACCCCAGCCAGGCATTACCAATCCATCCCCATATACCCCAGCCAGACATTACCAATCCATCCCCGCATACACCAGCCAGACATTACTAATCCATCCCCGCATACACCAGCCAGACATTACCAATCCATCCCTATATACCCCAGCCAGACATTACCAATCCATCCCCATATACCCCAGCCAGACATTACCAATCCATCCCCATATACCCCAGCCAGACATTACCAATCCATCCCCGCATACACCAGCCAGACATTACCAATCCATCCCCGCATACACCAGCCAGACATTACCAATCATCCCAGTATATCCCTGCCAGACATTACCAATCCATCGCCATATACCCCAGCCAGACATTACCAATCCATCCCCATATACCCCAGCCAGACATTACCAATCCATCCCCATATACCTCAGTCAGACATTACCAATCCATCCCCATATACCCCAGCCAGACATTACCAATCCATCCCCATATACCCCAGCCAGACATTACCAATCCATCCCCATATACCCCAGCCAGACATTACCAATTCATCCCCATATACCCCAGCCAGACATTACCAATCCATCCCCATATACCCCAGCCAGACATTACCAATCCATCCCCATATACCCCAGCCAGACATTACCAATCCATCGCCATATACCCCAGCCAGACATTACCAATCCATCCCCATATACCCCAGCCAGACATTACCAATCCATCCCCATATACCTCAGTCAGACATTACCAATCCATCCCCATATACCCCAGCCAGACATTAACAATCCATCCCCATATACCCCAGTCAGACATTACCAATCCATCCCCATATATCTCAGCCAGACATTACCAATCCATCCCCATATACCCCAGCCAGACATTACCAATCCATCCCCATATACCCCAGCCAATCATTACCAATCCATCCCCATATACCCCAGCTAGACATTACCAATCCATCCCCATATACCCCAGCCAGACATTACCAATCCATCCCCATATACCCCAGCCAGACATTACCAATCCATCCCCATATACCCCAGCCAGACATTTCCAATTCATCCCCATATACCCCAGCCAGACATTACCAATCCATCCCCATATACCCCAGCCAGACATTACCAATCCATCCCCATATACCCCAGGCAGACATTTCCAATTCATCCCCATATACCCCAGCCAGACATTACCAATCCATCCCCATATACCCCAGCCAGACATTACCAATCATCCCAGTATATCCCTGCCAGACATTACCAATCCATCCTCGTATATCCCTGCCAGACATTACTAATGTATACAAGTAAATTGCTAGACATTACTAATCTGTCATGTAGGACTCACCATACAGAGCAGACATTACTAATCTATCGTGTAGGATCCGCCTCTACAGAGTAGACATGTAATATTCGCTGTGCGCTCTCAGTTTTACCTTTCACGGTCAGCCTGGCGGAGGAGTACGCGGATCCTGAGGAGTTACTGATATAGGTGGAGTATTCGCCGGCGTCCTCCCGCGTCACATTGAGGATTTCTAGTGAGCGAATCTTCTTCTTACTGTTCACCAAGATTCTGTCTGAGGAGTGGATAGGCTGCCCATCCTTAAACCAGTACACCCGTGGGCGAGGAAGGCCTACAGGAAAAGTGACATCATCTCATCCATGTGACAGCCCACACGTCGTATCACTTCTCGTTACCTCCACATGAAGGCTCACACGTTATATCGATCCTCATTACATCCACACGATAATACACACGTCGTATCACTCCTTGGTACATCCACACGATGGCCGAAACATCATGTCACTCCTCATTACATCCACATGACGGCCCTCACATCGTATCACTCCTCATTACATTCACATGATGGCCCTCATGTTGTATCACTCCTCATTACATTCAGACAATGGCCCTCACATCGTATCACTCCTCATTACATTCAGACGATGGCCCTCACATCGAATCAATCCTCATTACATCCACATGACGGTCTTCACATCCTATCACTCCTCTATACATTCAGATGACAGCCCTCAGGTCATATCTCTCCTCATTACATTCAGACGATGGCCCTCACGTCGTATCACTCCTCATTACATCCACACGATAATCCACACGTCGTATCACTCCTCATTACATCCACACAATGGCCGAAACAACATGTCACTCCTCATTACATCCACATGACGGCCTTCACATCGTATCACTCCTCATTACATTCAGATGATGGCTCTCACGTCGTATCACTTCTCATTACATCCACATGACGGTCTTCACATCCTATCACTCCTCATTACATTCACATGATGGCCCTCATATTGTATCACTCCTCATTACATTCAGATGGCAGCCCACACGTTGTATCACTCCTCATTACATTCACATGACAGCCCTCATATCATATCACTCCCCATTACATTCAGATGATGTCCCTCGCGTCGTATCACTCCTCATTACATCCACATGACGGCCCTCACGTCGTATCACTCCTCATTACATTCAGATGACGGCCCTCACGTCATATCACTCCTCATTGCATCCACTTGACGGCCCTCACGTCGCAACACTCATTACATTCACACGATGGCACTCACGTCGTATCACTCCTCATTATATTCAGATGACGGCCATCACATCGTATCACTCCTCATAAATTCACATGACAGCCTTCACGTCGTAACACTCATTACATTCACACGATGGCCCTCACGTCATATCACTTCTCATTACATTCACATGACGGCCCTCACGTCGTATCACTCCTCATTGCATTCACATGACGGCCCTCATATTGTATCACTCCTCATTACATTCAGATGGCAGCCCTCACGTTATATCACTCCTCATTACATTCACATGGCAGCCTACACGTTGTATCACTCCTCATTACATTCACATGACAGCCTTCACGTCGTAACACTCATTACATTCACATGATGGCCCTCACGGCGTAACACTCATTACATTCACATGACGGCCCTCACGTCGTAACACTCATTACATTCACATGACGGCCCTCACGTCGTATCACTCCTCATTACATTCACATGACGGCCCTCACGTTGTAACACTCATTACATTCACACGATGGCCCGCACGTCGTATCACTCCTCATTACATCCATTTGACGGCCCTCACATTGTATCACTCCTCATTACATTCACATGACGGCCCTCACGTCGTATCACTCCTCATTACATTCACATGACGGCCCACATGTTGTATCACTCCTCATTACATTCACATGATGGCCCTCACGTCGTAACACTCCTCATTAAATTCAGATGATGGCCCTCATGTTGTATTACTCCTCATTACATTCACATGACGGCCCTCACGTTGTATTACTCCTCATTACATTCACATGACGGCCCTCACGTCGTATTACTCCTCATTACATTCACATGACGGCCCTCACGTCGTAACACTCCTCATTACATTCAGATGATGGCCCTCACGTTGTATTACTTCTCATTACATTCAGATGACGGTCCTCTTGTCGTATCACTCCTCATTACATTCACATGATGGCCCTCACGTCGTATCAATCCTCATTACATTCACATGACGGCCCTCACGTCGTATCACTCCTCATTACATTCACATGACGGCCCACATGTTGTAACACTCATTACATTCACACGATGGCCCTCACGTCGTATCACTCCTCATTACATCCATTTGACGGCCCTCACATTGTATCACTCCTCATTACATTCACATGACGGCCCTCACGTCGTATCACTCCTCATTACATTCACATGACGGCCCACATGTTGTATCACTCCTCATTACATTCACATGATGGCCCTCACGTCGTAACACTCCTCATTAAATTCAGATGATGGCCCTCATGTTGTATTACTCCTCATTACATTCACATGACGGCCCTCACGTTGTATTACTCCTCATTACATTCACATGACGGCCCTCACGTCGTATCACTCCTCATTACATCCACATGACGGCCCTCACGTCGTATCACTCCTCATTACATTCAGATGACGGCCCTCACGTCATATCACTCCTCATTGCATCTACTTGACGGCCCTCACGTCGTAACACTCATTACATTCACACGATGGCACTCACGTCGTATCACTCCTCATTATATTCAGATGACGGCCATCACATCGTATCACTCCTCATAAATTCACATGACAGCCTTCACGTCGTAACACTCATTACATTCACACGATGGCCCTCACGTCATATCACTTCTCATTACATTCACATGACGGCCCTCACGTCGTATCACTCCTCATTACATTCACATGACGGCCCTCATATTGTATCACTCCTCATTACATTCAGATGGCAGCCCTCACGTTATATCACTCCTCATTACATTCACATGGCAGCCTACACGTTGTATCACTCCTCATTACATTCACATGACAGCCTTCACGTCGTAACACTCATTACATTCACATGATGGCCCTCACGGCGTAACACTCATTACATTCACATGACGGCCCTCACGTCGTAACACTCATTACATTCACATGACGGCCCGCACGTCGTATCACTCCTCATTACATTCACATGACGGCCCTCACGTTGTAACACTCATTACATTCACACGATGGCCCTCACGTCGTATCACTCCTCATTACATCCATTTGACGGCCCTCACATTGTATCACTCCTCATTACATTCACATGACAGCCCTCACGTCGTATCACTCCTCATTACATTCACATGACGGCCCACATGTTGTATCACTCCTCATTACATTCACATGATGGCCCTCACGTCGTAACACTCCTCATTAAATTCAGATGATGGCCCTCACGTCGTAACACTCCTCATTACATTCAGATGATGGCCCTCACGTTGTATTACTTCTCATTACATTCAGATGACGGTCCTCTTGTCGTATCACTCCTCATTACATTCACATGATGGCCCTCACGTCGCATCAATCCTCATTACATTCACATGACGGCCCTCACGTCGTATCACTCCTCATTACATTCACATGACGGCCCACATGTTGTATCACTCATTACATTCACATGACGGCCCTCACGTCGTAACACTCCTCATTACATTCAGATGATGGCCCTCACGTTGTATTTCTTCTCATTACATTCAGATGATGGTCCTCTTGTCATATCACTCCTCATTACATTCACATGACGGCCCTCATGTTGTATCACTCCTCATTACATTCACATGATGGCCCTCACGTCGTATCACTCCTCATTACATTCACATGACGGCCCACATGTTGTATCACTCCTCATTACATTCACATGACGGCCCTCACGTCGTATCACTCCTCATTACATTCACATGACGGCCCACATGTTGTATCACTCCTCATTACATTCACATGACGGCCCTCACGTAGTATTACTCCTCATTACATTCACATGACGGCCCTCACGTCGTAACACTCCTCATTACATTCAGATGATGGCCCTCACGTTGTATTACTTCTCATTACATTCAAATGACGGTCCTCTTGTCGTATCACTCCTCATTACATTCACATGATGGCCCTCACGTCGCATCAATCCTCATTACATTCACATGACGGCCCTCACGTCGTATCACTCCTCATTACATTCACATGACGGCCCTCACGTCGTAACACTCCTCATTACATTCAGATGATGGCCCTCACATTGTATTTCTTCTCATTACATTCACATGACGGCCCTCATGTTGTATCACTCCTCATTACATTCACATGATGGCCCTCACGTCGTATCACTCCTCATTACATTCACATGACGGCCCACATGTTGTATCACTCCTCATTACATTCACATGACGGCCCTCACGTCGTATCACTCCTCATTACATTCACATGACGGCCCACATGTTGTATCACTCATTACATTCACATGACGGCCCTCACGTCGTATCACTCCTCATTACATTCACATGACGGCCCACATGTTGTATTACTCCTCATTACATTCACATGATGGCCCTCATGTTGTATTACTCCTCATTACATTCACATGATGGCCCTCACGTTGTATTACTCCTCATTACATTCACATGACGGCCCTCACGTCGGAACACTCCTCATTACATTCAGATGATGGCCCTCACGTTGTATTACTTCTCATTACATTCAGATGATGGTCCTCTTGTCATATCACTCCTCATTACATTTACATGACGGCCCTCACGTCGTATCACTCTTCATTACATTCAGATGATGGCCATCACATTGTATCACTCCTCATTACATTCACGTGACGGCCCTCACGTCGTATCACTCCTCATTACATTCACATGACGGCCCTCACGTCGTAACACTCATTACATTCACACAATGGCCCTCACGTCGTATCACTCCTCATTACATCCATTTGACAGCCCTCACGTTGTATCACTCCTCATTACATTCACATGATGGCCCTCACGTCGTATCACTCCTCATTACATTCACATGACGGCCCACATGTTGTATCACTTCCTCATTACATTCACATGACGGCCCTCACGTCGTAACACTCATTACATTCACACAATGGCCCTCACGTCGTATCACTCCTCATTACATCCATTTGACAGCCCTCACGTTGTATCACTCCTCATTACATTCACATGATGGCCCTCACGTCGTATCACTCCTCATTACATTCACATGACGGCCCACATGTTGTATCACTTCCTCATTACATTCACATGACGGCCCTCACGTCGTATCACTCCTCATTACATTCACATGACGGCCCTCACGTCGTAACACTCCTCATTACATTCAGATGATGGCCCTCATGTTGTATTACTCCTCATTACATTCACATGATGGCCCTCACGTTGTATTACTCCTCAATACATTCACATGACGGCCCTCACGTCGGAACACTCCTCATTACATTCACATGATGGCCCTCACGTCGTATCACTCCTCATTACATTCACATGACGGCCCACATGTTGTATCACTCCTCATTACATTCACATGACGGCCCTCACATCGTATCACTCCTCATTACATTCACATGACGGCCCACATGTTGTATCACTCATTACATTCACATGACGGCCCTCACGTCGTATCACTCCTCATTACATTCACATGACGGCCCACATGTTGTATTACTCCTCATTACATTCACATGATGGCCCTCATGTTGTATTACTCCTCATTACATTCACATGATGGCCCTCACGTTGTATCACTCCTCATTACATTCACATGACGGCCTTCACGTCGTAACACTCCTCATTACATTCACATGATGGCCCTCACGTCGTATCACTCCTCATTACATTCACATGACGGCCCACATGTTGTATCACTCCTCATTACATTCACATGACGGCCCTCACGTCGTATCACTCCTCATTACATTCACATGACGGCCCACATGTTGTATCACTCCTCATTACATTCACATGATGGCCCTCACGTCGTATCACTCCTCATTACATTCACATGACGGCCCTCACGTCGTAACACTCATTACATTCACACAATGGCCCTCACGTCGTATCACTCCTCATTACATCCATTTGACAGCCCTCACGTTGTATCACTCCTCATTACATTCACATGATGGCCCTCACGTCGTATCACTCCTCATTACATTCACATGACGGCCCACATGTTGTATCACTCCTCATTACATTCACATGACGACCCTCACGTCGTATCACTCCTCATTACATTCACATGACGGCCTTCACGTCGTAACACTCCTCATTACATTCACATGATGGCCCTCACGTCGTATCACTCCTCATTACATTCACATGACGGCCCACATGTTGTATCACTCCTCATTACATTCACATGACGGCCCTCACGTCGTATCACTCCTCATTACATTCACATGACGGCCCACATGTTGTATCACTCCTCATTACATTCACATGATGGCCCTCACGTCGTATCACTCCTCATTACATTCACATGACGGCCCTCACGTCGTATCACTCCTCATTACATTCCCATGACGGCCCACATGTTGTATCACTCCTCATTACATTCACATGACGGCCCTCACGTCGTATCACTCCTCATTACATTCACATGACGGCCCACATGTTGTATCACTCCTCATTACATTCACATGACGGCCCTCACGTCGTATCACTCCTCATTACATTCACATGACGGCCCACATGTTGTATCACTCCTCATTACATTCACATGATGGCCCTCACGTCGTATCACTCCTCATTACATTCACATGACGGCCCTCACGTCGTATCACTCCTCATTACATTCACATGACGGCCCTCATGTTGTATTACTCCTCATTACATTCACATGACGGCCCTCACGTCGTAACACTCCTCATTACATTCAGATGATGGCCCTCAGGTTGTATTACTTCTCATTACATTCAGATGACGGTCCTCTTGTCGTATCACTCCTCATTACATTCACATGACGGCCCTCACGTCGTATCACTCCTCATTACATTCACATGATGGCCCTCACGTTGTATCACTCCTCACTACATTCAGATGACGGCCCTCATGTTGTATCACTCCTCATTACATTCACATGATGGCCCTCACATCGTATCACTCCTCATTACATTCACATGACGGCCCACATGTTGTATCACTACTCATTACATTCACATGACGGCCCTCACGTCGTATCACTCCTCATTACATTCACATGACGGCCCACATGTTGTATCACTCATTACATTCACATGATGGCCCTCACGTCGTATCACTCGTCATTACATTCACATGACGGCCCTCACATTGTGTCACTCCTCATGACATTCACACGATGGCCCTCACATCGTATCACTCCTCATTACATTCACATGACGGCCCTCACATTGTATCTCTCCTCATTACATTCAGACGATGGCCCTCACATCGTATCACTCCTCATTACATTCACATGACGGCCCTCACATTGTGTCACTCCTCATGACATTCAGACGATGGCCCTCACATCGTATCACTCCTCATTACATTCAGACGATGGCCCTCACATCGTATCACTCCTCATTACATTCAGACGATGGCACTCACATCGTATCACTCCTCATTACATTCAGACGATGGCCCTCACATCGTATCACTCCTCATTACATTCAGACGATGGCCCTCACATCGTATCACTCCTCATTACATTCAGACGATGGCCCTCACATCGTATCACTCCTCATTACATTCAGACGATGGCCCTCACATCGTATCACTCCTCATTACATTCAGACGATGGCCCTCACATCGTATCACTCCTCATTACATTCAATACATTTCGTATCAATCTTTCCAGGCAGCAATTTTGTTTAGACATAAGGAAAGCAGGAGCGAGAACATGCAGAACAGGTAGGAAAGGGAAACTGACACAAAGGTAAATCCTCAGGGGCCGCTGATCTCCACTGTCTCTCAGCTGCAGATACAAAGTCCTGGGAACATCTCTGCAGCTCAGAGGAAGTAGCGGCCATTGTTACCTTTCACTTTAATCTGGAACCTGGCGATTGGAGTTCCAGGGGCCACCAGGACATCACGGAGCTCCTCTAAGATCTGCGGCAGCTGGTCCTGCTCTGTGGCCGATTCCAGGCTCTCCTGTTCCCTGCAAAAGGAGAGAGGAAAAGTGTCACAGCCTTCACTATGTGTAGAAATACAGAGCGCAGCTCTGGAGGTAACTGGATAATAAGATACAATGTAACAGTAGAATAGTGATCACAGCTGTGGAGGTGACTGGATCATAAGACAATGTAACAGCAAAATAGTGACTGCAGCTCTGGAGGATAAGATATGATGTAACAGTGGAATAGTGACTGCAGCTCTGGAGGTGAATGGAGGATAAGATACAATGCAACAGTAGAATTGTGACCAAAGCTCTGGAGGTGACTGGATGATAAGAGACAATGTAACAGCAGAATAGTGGCCGCAGCTCTGGAGGTGACTGGAGGATAAGACACAATGTAACAGCAGAATAGTGACTGCAGCTCTGGAGGTGACTGGAGGATAAGATACAATGTAACAGTAGAATTGTGACCAAAGCTCTGGAGGTGACTGGATGATAAGAGACAATGTAACAGCAGAATAGTGGCCGCAGCTCTGGAGGTGACTGGAGGATAAGACACAATGTAACAGCAGAATAGTGACTGCAGCTCTGGAGGTGACTGGAGGATAAGACACAATGTAACAACAGAATAATGAGGGCAGCTCTGGAGGTGACTGGAGGAAGAGACATGATGTAACAGCAGAATAGTGGCTGCAGCTCTGGGGGTACCTGGATGATAAGATACAATGTAACAGTAGAAAAGTGATCACAGCTCTGGAGTTGACTGGATGATAAGATATAATGTTACAGCAGAATAGTGAGGGCAGCTCTAAAGGTGACTGGAGGATAAGACACGATGTAACAGCAGAATAGTGACTGCAGCTCTGGAGCTGACTGGAGGATAATGTAAAACGTGTTTGACGCCAGGCACCATGTGAATGTGACTGCGCTGCTGCTGTAGATGTGGAGGTCATCGCCCCCTGACAACATTCTGAAGTTCCATACAGCGGCAGCGATCTGTCACAACCACTAGATGGCGATCTACACCCTCTGCAGAACAGAGGTCCTGGCCTTTTATACCTTAGAAGCCACAATCTGTGAGCAGTATTGTGAAAAGCCATGTTACAGATAGCTCCTCATTACATGGCTGATGCAGGCAGAGGTCTCTCTCCTCCTATGTGTTACAGATAACTCCTCATTACATGGCTGATGCAGGCAGAGGTCTCTCTCCTCCTATGTGTTACAGATAGCTCCTCATTACATGGCTGATGCAGGCAGAGGTCTCTCTCCTCCTATGTGTTACAGATAGCTCCTCATTACATGGCTGATGCAGGCAGAGGTCTCTCTCCTCCTATGTGTTACAGATAACTCCTCATTACATGGCTGATGCAGGCAGAGGTCTCTCTCCTCCTATGTGTTACAGATAACTCCTCATTACATGGCTGATGCAGACAGAGGTCTCTCTTCTCCTATGTGTTACAGATAACTCCTCATTACATGGCTGATGCAGGCAGAGGTCTCTCTCCTCCTATGTGTTACAGATAACTCCTCATTACATGCCTGATGCAGGCAGAGGTCTCTCTCCTCCTATGTGTTACAGATAACTCCTCATTACATGGCTGATGCAGGCAGAGGTCTCTCTCCTCCTATATGTTACAGATAACTCCTCATTACATGGCTGATGCAGGCAGAGGTCTCTCTTCTCCTATGTGTTACAGATAACTCCTCATTACATGGCTGATGCAGGCCGAGGTCTCTCTCCTCCTATATGTTACAGATAACTCCTCATTACATGGCTGATGCAGGCAGAGGTCTCTCTCCTCCTATGTGTTACAGATAACTCCTCATTACATGGCTGATGCAGGCAGAGGTCTCTCTTCTCCTATGTGTTACAGATAACTCCTCATTACATGGCTGATGCAGGCCGAGGTCTCTCTCCTCCTATATGTTACAGATAACTCCTCATTACATGGCTGATGCAGGCAGAGGTCTCTCTCCTCCTATGTGTTACAGATAACTCCTCATTACATGGCTGATGCAGGCAGAGGTCTCTTTCCTCCTATGTGTTACAGATAACTCCTCATTACATGGCTGATGCATGCAGAGGTCTCTTCTCCTATGTGTTACAGATAACTCCTCATTACATGGCTGATGCAGGCAGAGGTCTCTCTCCTCCTATGTGTTACAGATAACTCCTCATTACATGGCTGATGCAGGCAGAGGTTTCTCTTCTCCTATCTTGTTACAGATAACTCCTCATTACATGGCTGATGCAGGCAGAGGTCTCTCTCCTCCTATGTGTTACAGATAGCTCCTCATTACATGGCTGATGCAGGCAGAGATCTCTCCTCCTATGTGTTACAGATAACTCCTCATTACATGGCTGATGCAGGCAGAGGTCTCTCTCCTCCTATGTGTTACAGATAGCTCCTCATTACATGGCTGATGCAGGCAGAGGTCTCTCTCCTCCTATGTGTTACAGATAGCTCCTCATTACATGGCTGATGCAGGCAGAGGTCTCTCTCCTCCTATGTGTTACAGATAGCTCCTCATTACATGGCTGATGCAGACAGAGGTCTCTCTCCTCCTATGTGTTACAGATAGCTCCTCATTACATGGCTGATGCAGGCAGAGGTCTCTCTCCTCCTATGTGTTACAGATAGCTCCTCATTACATGGCTGATGCAGGCAGAGGTCTCTCTCCTCCTATGTGTTACAGATAACTCCTCATTACATGGCTGATGCAGGCAGAGGTCTCTCTCCTCCTATATGTTACAGATAGCTCCTCATTACATGGCTGATGCAGGCAGAGGTCTCTCTCCTCCTATGTGTTACAGATAACTCCTCATTACATGGCTGATGCAGGCAGAGGTCTCTCTCCTCCTATATGTTACAGATAGCTCCTCATTACATGGCTGATGCAGGCAGAGGTCTCTCCTCCTATGTGTTACAGATAACTCCTCATTACATGGCTGATGCAGGCAGAGGTCTCTCTCCTCCTATATGTTACAGATAGCTCCTCATTACATGGCTGATGCAGGCAGAGGTCTCTCCTCCTATGTGTTACAGATAACTCCTCATTACATGGCTGATGCAGGCAGAGGTCTCTCTCCTCCTATGTGTTACAGATAGCTCCTCATTACATGGCTGATGCAGGCAGAGGTCTCTCTCCTCCTATATGTTACAGATAGCTCCTCATTACATGGCTGATGCAGGCAGAGGTCTCTCTCCTCCTATGTGTTACAGATAACTCCTCATTACATGGCTGATGCAGGCAGAGGTCTCTCTTCTCCTATGTGTTACAGATAACTCCTCATTACATGGCTGATGCAGGCAGAGGTCTCTCTCCTCCTATGTGTTACAGATAGCTCCTCATTACATGCCTGATGCAGACAGAGGTCTCTCTCCTCCTATGTGTTACAGATAACTCCTCATTACATGGCTGATGCAGGCAGAGGTCTCTCTTCTCCTATGTGTTACAGATAGCTCCTCATTACATGGCTGATGCAGGCAGAGGTCTCTCCTCCTATGTGTTACAGATAGCTCCTCATTACATGGCTGATGCAGGCAGAGGTCTCTCTCCTCCTATGTGTTACAGATAACTCCTCATTACATGGCTGATGCAGGCAGAGGTCTCTTTCCTCCTATGTGTTACAGATAGCTCCTCATTACATGGCTGATGCAGGCAGAGGTCTCTCTTCTCCTGTGTTACAGATAACTCCTCATTACATGGCTGAGGCAGGCAGAGGTCTCTCTCCTCCTATGTGTTACAGATAACTCCTCATTACATGGCTGATGCAGGCAGAGGTCTCTCTTCTCCTATGTGTTACAGATAACTCCTCATTACATGGCTGATGCAGGCAGAGGTCTCTCTCCTCCTATGTGTTACAGATAACTCCTCATTACATGGCTGATGCAGGCAGAGGTCTCTCTCCTCCTATGTGTTACAGATAGCTCCTCATTACATGGCTGATGCAGGCAGAGGTCTCTCTCCTCCTATGTGTTACAGATAGCTCCTCATTACATGGCTGATGCAGGCAGAGGTCTCTCTCCTCCTATGTGTTACAGATAACTCCTCATTACATGGCTGATGCAGGCAGAGGTCTCTCTTCTCCTATGTGTTACAGATAACTCCTCATTACATGGCTGATGCAGGCAGAGGTCTCTTTCCTCCTATGTGTTACAGATAGCTCCTCATTACATGGCTGATGCAGGCAGAGGTCTCTCTCCTCCTATGTGTTACTCATAACTCCTCATTACATGGCTGATGCAGGCAGAGGTCTTTCTCCTCCTATGTTGTTACAGATAACTCCTCATTACATGGCTGATGCAGGCAGAGGTCTCTCTCCTCCTATGTGTTACAGATAACTCCTCATTACATGGCTGATGCAGGCAGAGGTCTCTCTCCTCCTATGTGTTACAGATAACTCCTCATTACATGGCTGATGCAGGCAGAGGTCTCTCTCCTCCTATGTGTTACAGATAGCTCCTCATTACATGGCTGATGCAGGCAGAGGTCTCTCTCCTCCTATGTGTTACAGATAGCTCCTCATTACATGGCTGATGCAGGCAGAGGTCTCTCTCCTCCTATGTGTTACAGATAGCTCCTCATTACATGGCTGATGCAGGCAGAGGTCTCTCTCCTCCTATGTGTTACAGATAGCTCCTCATTACATGGCTGATGCAGGCAGAGGTCTCTCTCCTCCTATGTGTTACAGATAGCTCCTCATTACATGGCTGATGCAGGCAGAGGTCTCTCCTCCTATGTGTTACAGATAACTCCTCATTACATGGCTGATGCAGGCAGAGGTCTCTCTCCTCCTATGTGTTACAGATAACTCCTCATTACATGGCTGATGCAGGCAGAGGTCTCTCTTCTCCTATGTGTTACAGATAGCTCCTCATTACATGGCTGATGCAGGCCGAGGTCTCTCTCCTCCTATATGTTACAGATAGCTCCTCATTACATGGCTGATGCAGGCAGAGGTCTCTCTCCTCCTATGTGTTACAGATAACTCCTCATTACATGGCTGATGCAGGCAGAGGTCTCTCTTCTCCTATGTGTTACAGATAACTCCTCATTACATGGCTGATGCAGGCAGAGGTCTCTCTTCTCCTATGTGTTACAGATAACTCCTCATTACATGGCTGATGCAGGCAGAGGTCTCTCTCCTCCTATGTGTTACAGATAACTCCTCATTACATGGCTGATGCAGGCAGAGGTCTCTCTTCTCCTATGTGTTACAGATAGCTCCTCATTACATGGCTGATGCAGGCAGAGGTCTCTCTCCTCCTATGTGTTACAGATAGCTCCTCATTACATGGCTGATGCAGGCAGAGGTCTCTCTCCTCCTATGTGTTACAGATAGCTCCTCATTACATGGCTGATGCAGGCAGAGGTCTCTCTCCTCCTATGTGTTACAGATAACTCCTCATTACATGGCTGATGCAGGCAGAGGTCTCTCTTCTCCTATGTGTTACAGATAACTCCTCATTACATGGCTGATGCAGGCAGAGGTCTCTCTCCTCCTATGTGTTACAGATAGCTCCTCATTACATGGCTGATGCAGGCAGAGGTCTCTCCTCCTATGTGTTACAGATAGCTCCTCATTACATGGCTGATGCAGGCAGAGGTCTCTCTCCTCCTATGTGTTACAGATAGCTCCTCATTACATGGCTGATGCAGGCAGAGGTCTCTCTTCTCCTATGTGTTACAGATAACTCCTCATTACATGTCTGATGCAGGCAGAGGTCTCTCTCCTCCTATGTGTTACAGATAACTCCTCATTACATGGCTGATGCAGGCAGAGGTCTCTCTTCTCCTATGTGTTACAGATCACTCCTCATTACATGCCTGATGCAGGCAGAGGTCTCTCTCCTCCTATGTGTTACAGATAGCTCCTCATTACATGGCTGATGCAGGCAGAGGTCTCTCTCCTCCTATGTGTTACAGATAGCTCCTCATTACATGCCTGATGCAGACAGAGGTCTCTCTCCTCCTATGTGTTACAGATAACTCCTCATTACATGGCTGATGCAGGCAGAGGTCTCTCTCCTCCTATGTGTTACAGATAGCTCCTCATTACATGGCTGATGCAGGCAGAGGTCTCTCTCCTCCTATGTGTTACAGATAACTCCTCATTACATGGCTGATGCAGGCAGAGGTCTCTCTCCTCCTATGTGTTACAGATAGCTCCTCATTACATGGCTGATGCAGGCAGAGGTCTCTCTCCTCCTATGTGTTACAGATAACTCCTCATTACATGGCTGATGCAGGCCGAGGTCTCTCTCCTCCTATATGTTACAGATAGCTCCTCATTACATGGCTGATGCAGGCAGAGGTCTCTCTCCTCCTATGTGTTACAGATAACTCCTCATTACATGGCTGATGCAGGCAGAGGTCTCTCTTCTCCTATGTGTTACAGATAACTCCTCATTACATGGCTGATGCAGGCAGAGGTCTCTCTTCTCCTATGTGTTACAGATAACTCCTCATTACATGGCTGATGCAGGCAGAGGTCTCTCTCCTCCTATGTGTTACAGATAGCTCCTCATTACATGGCTGATGCAGGCAGAGGTCTCTCTCCTCCTATGTGTTACAGATAGCTCCTCATTACATGGCTGATGCAGGCAGAGGTCTCTTCTCCTATGTGTTACAGATAGCTCCTCATTACATGGCTGATGCAGGCAGAGGTCTCTCTCCTCCTATATGTTACAGATAGCTCCTCATTACATGGCTGATGCAGGCAGAGGTCTCTCTCCTCCTATGTGTTACAGATAACTCCTCATTACATGGCTGATGCAGGCAGAGGTCTCTCTTCTCCTATGTGTTACAGATAACTCCTCATTACATGGCTGATGCAGGCAGAGGTCTCTCTCCTCCTATGTGTTACAGATAGCTCCTCATTACATGGCTGATGCAGGCAGAGGTCTCTCTTCTCCTATGTGTTACAGATAACTCCTCATTACATGGCTGATGCAGGCAGAGGTCTCTCTTCTCCTATGTGTTACAGATAACTCCTCATTACATGGCTGATGCAGGCAGAGGTCTCTCTCCTCCTATGTGTTACAGATAGCTCCTCATTACATGGCTGATGCAGGCAGAGGTCTCTCTCCTCCTATGTGTTACAGATAACTCCTCATTACATGGCTGATGCAGGCAGAGGTCTCTCTTCTCCTATGTGTTACAGATAGCTCCTCATTACATGGCTGATGCAGGCCGAGGTCTCTCTCCTCCTATATGTTACAGATAGCTCCTCATTACATGGCTGATGCAGGCAGAGGTCTCTCTTCTCCTATGTGTTACAGATAACTCCTCATTACATGGCTGATGCAGGCAGAGGTCTCTCTCCTCCTATGTGTTACAGATAACTCCTCATTACATGGCTGATGCAGGCAGAGGTCTCTCTTCTCCTATGTGTTACAGATAACTCCTCATTACATGGCTGATGCAGGCAGAGGTCTCTCTTCTCCTATGTGTTACAGATAACTCCTCATTACATGGCTGATGCAGGCAGAGGTCTCTCTCCTCCTATGTGTTACAGATAGCTCCTCATTACATGGCTGATGCAGGCAGAGGTCTCTCTTCTCCTATGTGTTACAGATAGCTCCTCATTACATGGCTGATGCAGGCAGAGGTCTCTCTCCTCCTATGTGTTACAGATAACTCCTCATTACATGGCTGATGCAGGCAGAGGTCTCTCTCCTCCTATGTGTTACAGATAGCTCCTCATTACATGGCTGATGCAGGCAGAGGTCTCTCTCCTCCTATATGTTACAGATAGCTCCTCATTACATGGCTGATGCAGGCAGAGGTCTCTCTCCTCCTATGTGTTACAGATAACTCCTCATTACATGGCTGATGCAGGCAGAGGTCTCTCTTCTCCTATGTGTTACAGATAACTCCTCATTACATGGCTGATGCAGGCAGAGGTCTCTCTCCTCCTATGTGTTACAGATAGCTCCTCATTACATGGCTGATGCAGGCAGAGGTCTCTCCTCCTATGTGTTACAGATAGCTCCTCATTAAATGCCTGATGCAGGCAGAGGTCTCTCTCCTCCTATGTGTTACAGATAGCTCCTCATTACATGGCTGATGCAGGCAGAGGTCTCTCTCCTCCTATGTGTTACAGATAGCTCCTCATTACATGCCTGATGCAGACAGAGGTCTCTCTCCTCCTATGTGTTACAGATAACTCCTCATTACATGGCTGATGCAGGCAGAGGTCTCTCTCCTCCTATGTGTTACAGATAGCTCCTCATTACATGGCTGATGCAGGCAGAGGTCTCTCTCCTCCTATGTGTTACAGATAACTCCTCATTACATGGCTGATGCAGGCAGAGGTCTCTCTCCTCCTATGTGTTACAGATAACTCCTCATTACATGGCTGATGCAGGCAGAGGTCTCTCTCCTCCTATGTGTTACAGATAGCTCCTCATTACATGGCTGATGCAGGCCGAGGTCTCTCTCCTCCTATGTGTTACAGATAGCTCCTCATTACATGGCTGATGGAGGCAGAGGTCTCTCTTCTCCTATGTGTTACAGATAGCTCCTCATTACATGGCTGATGCAGGCAGAGGTCTCTCTCCTCCTATGTGTTACAGATAGCTCCTCATTACATGGCTGATGCAGGCCGAGGTCTCTCTCCTCCTATGTGTTACAGATAGCTCCTCATTACATGGCTGATGCAGGCAGAGGTCTCTCTCCTCCTATGTGTTACAGATAACTCCTCATTACATGGCTGATGCAGGCAGAGGTCTCTCTCCTCCTATGTGTTACAGATAGCTCCTCATTACATGGCTGATGCAGGCCGAGGTCTCTCTCCTCCTATGTGTTACAGATAGCTCCTCATTACATGGCTGATGCAGGCCGAGGTCTCTCTCCTCCTATGTGTTACAGATAGCTCCTCATTACATGGCTGATGGAGGCAGAGGTCTCTCTTCTCCTATGTGTTACAGATAACTCCTCATTACATGGCTGATGCAGGCAGAGGTCTCTCTTCTCCTATGTGTTACAGATAACTCCTCATTACATGGCTGATGCAGGCAGAGGTCTCTCTTCTCCTATGTGTTACAGATAGCTCCTCATTACATGGCTGAGGCAGGCAGAGGTCTCTCTCCTCCTATGTGTTACAGATAACTCCTCATTACATGGCTGATGCAGGCAGAGGTCTCTCTCCTCCTATGTGTTACAGATAGCTCCTCATTACATGGCTGATGCAGGCAGAGGTCTCTCTCCTCCTATGTGTTACAGATAACTCCTCATTACATGGCTGATGCAGGCAGAGGTCTCTTTCCTCCTATGTGTTACAGATAGCTCCTCATTACATGGCTGATGCAGGCAGAGGTCTCTCCTCCTATGTGTTACAGATAACTCCTCATTACATGGCTGATGCAGGCAGAGGTTTCTCTTCTCCTATGTGTTACAGATAGCTCCTCATTACATGGCTGATGCAGGCAGAGGTCTCTCCTCCTATGTGTTACAGATAGCTCCTCATTACATGGCTGATGCAGGCAGAGGTTTCTCTTCTCCTATGTGTTACAGATAACTCCTCATTACATGGCTGATGCAGGCAGAGGTCTCTTTCCTCCTATGTGTTACAGATAGCTCCTCATTACATGGCTGATGCAGGCAGAGGTCTCTCCTCCTATGTGTTACAGATAACTCCTCATTACATGGCTGATGCAGGCAGAGGTCTCTCTTCTCCTATGTGTTACAGATAGCTCCTCATTACATGGCTGATGCAGGCAGAGGTCTCTTCTCCTATGTGTTACAGATAACTCCTCATTACATGGCTGATGCAGGCAGAGGTCTCTCTTCTCCTATGTGTTACAGATAGCTCCTCATTACATGGCTGATGCAGGCAGAGGTCTCTCTCCTCCTATGTGTTACAGATAACTCCTCATTACATGGCTGATGCAGGCAGAGGTCTCTCTCCTCCTATGTGTTACAGATAGCTCCTCATTACATGGCTGATGCAGGCAGAGGTCTCTCTTCTCCTATGTGTTACAGATAGCTCCTCATTACATGGCTGATGCAGGCAGAGGTCTCTCTCCTCCTATGTGTTACAGATAACTCCTCATTACATGGCTGATGCAGGCAGAGGTCTCTCTCTCCTATGTGTTACAGATAGCTCCTCATTACATGGCTGATGCAGGCAGAGGTCTCTCTCCTCCTATGTGTTACAGATAGCTCCTCATTACATGGCTGATGCAGGCAGAGGTCTCTCTCCTCCTATGTGTTACAGATAGCTCCTCATTACATGGCTGATGCAGGCAGAGGTCTCTCTCCTCCTATGTGTTACAGATAGCTCCTCATTACATGGCTGATGCAGGCAGAGGTCTCTCTCCTCCTATGTGTTACAGATAACTCCTCATTACATGGCTGATGCAGGCAGAGGTCTCTCTCCTCCTATGTGTTACAGATAGCTCCTCATTACATGGCTGATGCAGGCAGAGGTCTCTCTTCTCCTATGTGTTACAGATAACTCCTCATTACATGGCTGATGCAGGCAGAGGTCTCTCCTCCTATGTGTTACAGATAACTCCTCATTACATGGCTGATGCAGGCAGAGGTCTCTCTCCTCCTATGTGTTACAGATAACTCCTCATTACATGGCTGATGCAGGCAGAGGTCTCTCTCCTCCTATGTGTTACAGATAACTCCTCATTACATGGCTGATGCAGGCAGAGGTCTCTCTCCTCCTATGTGTTACAGATAGCTCCTCATTACATGGCTGATGCAGGCAGAGGTCTCTCTCTCCTATGTGTTACAGATAACTCCTCATTACATGGCTGATGCAGGCAGAGGTCTCTCTCCTCCTATGTGTTACAGATACTCCTCATTACATGGCTGATGCAGGCAGAGGTCTCTCTCCTCCTATGTGTTACAGATAGCTCCTCATTACATGGCTTGATGCAGGCAGAGGTCTCTCTCTCCTATGTGTTACAGATAACTCCTCATTACATGGCTGATGCAGGCAGAGGTCTCTCTCCTCCTATGTGTTACAGATAAGCTCCTCATTACATGGCTGATGCAGGCAGAGGTCTCTCTCCTCCTATGTGTTACAGATAACTCCTCATTACATGGCTGATGCAGGCAGAGGTCTCTCTCCTCCTATGTGTTACAGATAGCTCCTCATTACATGGCTGATGCAGGCAGAGGTCTCTCTCCTCCTATGTGTTACAGATAGACTCCTCATTACATGGCTGATGCAGGCAGAGGTCTCTCTCCTCCTATGTGTTACAGATAACTCCTCATTACATGGCTGATGCAGGCAGAGGTCTCTCTCCTCCTATGTGTTACAGATAACTCCTCATTACATGGCTGATGCAGGCAGAGGTCTCTCTCCTCCTATGTGTTACAGATAGCTCCTCATTACATGGCTGATGCAGGCAGAGGTCTCTCTCCTCCTATGTGTTACAGATAGCTCCTCATTACATGGCTGATGCAGGCAGAGGTCTCTC